>NW_009222847.1:1005-11796 GCF_000690835.1 Fulmarus glacialis | reverse complement strand
GCTTCTAGCAGCTTCTCACAGAAGACACCAATGTAGCCCCCCCCCGCTACCAAAACCTTGCCACACAAACCCAATACAGTAGAGGAGAAAAATGGTCTGGAAATCCCCAGATTGGGCCATGTTATAGGGATCTCTGCCATTAAAGACCAAGCATCCCAAATAAGCAGGGAGATATAATTTTTACTTGGCTGGTTAGAGCCTATTATGCTTCACTTCGAAGCACCTCAGCCATGTAGGCAATGTCGTTAGTGGGACTTTGGCACCACAACACCAGCTTGGTTGGTGTAATCCACCTTCTCACCTGATACAAGGCTGAGACAGACTGGAGTCTTCTGGAAGTTGGGAAAAGCTGGGGAGCCGAAGTTTCCACTCTCTCTAAGGTTGGGGCGTACCTCTCAAGTATGATCCCAACTCCAGGGCCATCTTCTGAGTTTGGTCTCCATGCCTGACCTCTCAGGGACCTCACCGGGACAAAATCTGTCTTTCCAAGCCATGCAGGAGGCTGACCTGCTGCAAGAGGCTCTGTACCCAGGGCCCACATCTGTACGTGCAAGCACCAACCAAGGGAGAAACATCTTCTGCCAAAGGTTGGGGCACAATCTGGAGAGGCGAAAGGTGGGGTTTTAATCCTCTTGGGAAGAGGGAGGTGCGGTGCTTCTGTCCCATACCACAGGTGAGTCTGCTGGTCGCTTGCGCTGCTGTATAACAGGAGTGCTTCAGTGTTTCTTCTCTTGCTCTGCTCTTACAGCTGCTCGGGTGCAGACTGGTCCATGGGAGGATGCTGGAGCTCCCCTGGAGCTGGACTTCTCCAGCATGGTGAAGGAGCTTCAAGCAGCTTTTCTTCACCGCCACTGTAAGATAGGTTGCAGTAAAAAGGAAGACGTCAAGGCAGTAGCCTTATTTTTGACACTGGCTGGTTTTGAAGCATTTGATTTCTCTGGTAGCTTTCAGCTGACTCGGGCCGAGGAAGCTAATTACGGAAGTGTGGCACAGAAATCCGAGGCACGCGGGAACACTGTGGAAAAAAATGGAACATATAAAAGACATGATTTAATCAGAGAGGATTGAAAGCAAGTGAAATCTCAGAAGAGCTAGTGACTGATCTGCGGCTGGAGAACAGGCGACTGAGAGAGAGACAGAGGCGGCGAGAGAGGTCTGGTTGCAGGGCTGACTCCAGGCAGCGCAATTAGAATTTGCCAGGCAGCAGAAGTCACCCCGTCCAGAGTGACAACTTTGAAGGGTGAGTAGCACATAGCCTTCATAGATACGGTTGAAAACACTTGACACCACCAGAGTGACCCGTTGAATGAAGCCAGCACAGCACCTGGATGCTGCGTGTACTGTGATAAGCGGTGAAAGCAGAGCGCCCTGCGTATTGGGGAAAGGCAGCGAGTGCAGGAGTCTGCAAGCACCAGCAGATGCACGGGTAGGATAACGAAGAAGGTGACCATGCTATTAGCTCAGATGATTTCTTCAAAGGAGCGAAGGACAGTGCTGCAGCAGAAGGTGAAGCCAGCACAGCACCTGGATGCTGCGTGTACTGTGATAAGCGGTGAAAGCAGAGCGCCCTGCGTATTGGGGAAAGGCAGCGAGTGCAGGAGTCTGCAAGCACCAGCAGATGCACGGGTAGGATAACGAAGAAGGTGACCATGCTATTAGCTCAGATGATTTCTTCAAAGGAGCGAAGGACAGTGCTGCAGCAGAAGGCAAAGGGACTCTAAATCTTCAGGCCAAGGCTACTTGCTTTACTTTGAATGCATATATTTGAAAGCAAGTCAGAAAGTATTTCTGCAAAAGGAGTCGCCTCTGACAGTGGTGAAGAGACTTTCTGCTACATGTGGACGTCACCTGAGCGGGCCGCTGACCAGATAAGAACCTATTTCTGCTGGCATCATCACCCAGTCAAGTGTCCCAAGCCCCAAGAGTGCTGTAACGGGAGGACCAAAGGAGTGGAAGATGTTAGGGGATGTCCTCCTGCGTGGCCAGATGAGAGGAACAAGGGGCATGGAGTCTACCGCAAAGCTTTCAGTGGCTAGATTGGGATGAGAGACCCTCAGGGCATGGCATGGTCAGGAAAAAGGCAGCAGAGCTGCCTTCAAAGGGAGCCTGTTGCCTCTAAATACTCTCTTAGGGCATGAAGGAGAATGACTAGATTGTTGAGAAGTATTTCTAAAGGTATCTTGGAAAGAAGATACGGTCTTAGAGGTGGTGCCTTGGTGGGCTGAGATGCCCAAGCAGGAGACAGTGTCTTGCCTTGCAAGCAGACCAAAGCCTTGGATGGTCTCTTGCCAGTGCCTGGTGCCCCATGGGACCTCAGACAACACAACAGGGCCTGTGCAGGGGCTGCTAGCAATGGGTGAGGAGCTTTGCTGCAATGTCCTCAGGATGGGGTACTGGAGAGAACAACCCGTGGGGAAGCTGGAGCGATTAGATCAGCTCTGCCTGGGGGTCTTTTTACTTTGCCTTATGGAGAGACTGTTTCCAAAGGCAGAATGGGAAAAATGATATATATTTAACAATTAGAGACAGCTTGCTGTCAGTCGGAGCAAGAGGAAGATGACCATTGGGTGGCTGTCCTGCCAATTCCTGGGCACTTGTCTCAGGCCCTGTAATATCTAGGGTTTGATGAAGCTCCCTTCTGAAGCCACTGGACTTCAATTTAGCCCCAATTCCCCAAACCAGAGCGCAAATAAATGTCACCCATCATTTTATGATGTTTGAAAACATGGCATGGGAAAAAGTGATGCCAGAATCTGGCAACGTGACCTCTTGCTCCTGACCTGCCCGCTAATGCCACTGCCTTCAGATGAGCAGGCAGCAGCATAACACATTTTGGTCAAGCCCTTGAAGACTATCCACGGGCAAAGTTGAGATCTAAACCCGGAGCTGTGAGATGACACAGCAGCGTCGTGGCTGGTTTAGCTGTAAAGAGGCTGTGGGTTGGCAGCCAGAGCCTCCCGGTGATGTGGTATGCTGCCAGCCTTGGCTTCTTTAAAGCACAGCGACTGCGTTAAAAGGCTCCTTGCTCCTCTGTGCAGCTTGGGCTTGCTTGCAACGGACCTTTGGGAGCAGCAAACAGCCTCCTGCTGACCCTGAGCAAGCGAGGCTCTGGAAGAGAGATGTGGCTTCTCCGCTGCCTCCGGCTGCAGTGAGAGCGTGGTCACGCATGGTCCTTCCCGCAGCGATGCCTCAGCTCCCAGCCAAAAGCTGGGTTTTGTCTACATCTGATTCCCAGATCTGAGCCCTTCCCTCCATGTGAAACACATAGCGTGTCCTCCCTGACCCTTCGCCACCTACCCTTGAAACACAGATTATATTCCTGACAATTTCCAAGTGAATCTGTTAATTGGTTTCTGAGACAGTATTAATTAAACACACACATTTTACAAAATTTCAATTTGTTTGTTCATCTTCTGCTGACCCTTGAACTAATTAAGGGCTCTTCACTGACCCCTCACACCCCACGGGGAGTTAAATCTCGGTGAAATAAGGTGTAGAGATGGATGTTTGAAGAAATTAGGCTGCAATTCTACAAGGTTAACCAAGGTAACCAAGTTATTTATAACTGTGTGTAATAGCCAGGGCTGGGTGGGTAGCTCCAGTTCTTCCTAAATAGTCCTACGTCCAATATCCCACATGAAGGAACACAGCTCCTGGGAAGGAGGCAGGCTCCAGACCGCATACACAGAGACCTATGCTGGAT
This sequence comes from Fulmarus glacialis, assembly GCF_000690835.1. Lineage (NCBI taxonomy): Eukaryota > Metazoa > Chordata > Aves > Procellariiformes > Procellariidae > Fulmarus > Fulmarus glacialis. The sequence goes on along the minus strand of NW_009222847.1, from coordinate 8,093 downwards.
AATAAATAGTCCCAGCTGGTGGCAAGGTCCCTGATACAGCTCGACTTCATCAGAAAGAGTAAATATTAAACCTGAAACTGCAGCTGGGGATCCTGGGATGTGCAACCCAAACTGAAGGAGAAGATCTTGGCTTGGGACTGTCCTTTGCTGTTGCCAGCCCCACCTTTGCACGCTGGTGGCCTGTTCCCAAATTTCCTAAGGTGATAAATGATAAAGGCAGAGCCCAGCTTTGTGAAAGCATAGCCCAGGCAAGCGGGATCCAGGTATTGCTGGCCAGGAGCTGATATGCTGGCATCTCGTGCCCGACCGGTGCCCCGACCAGTGCCCCTCTCTGCAAAGGGGCAACCCTGGCTGAGCTCTGAAGTGGCTGCGGATGTTCCCACTTGTTTCACTATTGTTGCCCAATCACTCACCCCATTTTAAATGGAGCTTTGTTTGGTTATTTTTGCAGCGTCAAAATTAATTTTGGAGAGCATCTCATTGTAAGCTTTCAAAAGGATTACGCCTGTGTCTGCCCAGCTCTATAATTAAGTCTCTTTGAGATTTCCACTTCCAGCAGAAACAAAGCTCTTGAAATAAAGCCGGCAGTTTAGGCAGCTATCAGTGCATTTTGTCGGCAGTGCAAAGGATGTCTGAGGTGGGGCTGGAAGTCTTTTCTGCCCGTCTTGTGGCTATGCCAACAGCACCGGGGTTTGGGGCCAAGCAGAGATCTTTTGCTTGGGATGGCAGAAGCTGGGGATACTGGAAGGTGTTAAGACTTGCTGTAACGTGCTTCCAAGGGAGGCTGCAGGATCTGGAGGTGGCTGGTGGGCGTTGTTCTGCTTTGCTTTCCATCTCATTGCCAGTGTCCAGAGATAGGCTTGACTTTTGGTCCAGGAACCCCAAGAAGAAACAACCATGGAAGTGCCTCCTTTGATCTTATGGAGGATTTGTATCCCATAGCACAACTAACAGGGTTTTTGGGTGCCTTGGACAGCACTTGACTCATTGCTACTGGAGAAGCCTGATGGTGCAGGCAGGATCAAGACGAAGCTGGTATCAGGGAGCAAAGTGGTGACCTGCTGTGCAAACAGAGGAGGGGGCGGTGGGTGGCAGGAGATGGGGACCGAGGTGCCACCACCATCTGGCAGACACAAAGCAGTTCATCTGTCCATGCGGGATAAAGGCCCGGAGACAGGAGAGAACAAGCCATGCACAAGAAAGGAAAGAGCAAGGACAAGAGGGGAGCGAAGAAAAAGGTGTGGAATACATTAGGAGGGAAGAACCACAAGCTGGGTTCAAGAAATGCAAGGGATGCCCCAGAGCAGGATGATGCCAGGATCCCGTGCAGCAGAGGGGTAGCGAACTGGGTTGCAGGCTCAGCTGTCCTGCAGAGACCCTGTCTTTTCCCAAAGTCTAAGCATTTCAAACCACCTGCTTAGCCCACAAAGCCATTCCCTCCGGCAATATCAGAGCTGCTGTGCTCTGGAGACTGGGATTATACACATGCAGTGCTGCTTGGGCTAGTGGCAGCCCCTGTTTTATTAGCTCCAGCTAATTTCTGTTTGTTTGTACCAGCCTTCCCCGAGAGAGCACCAGGACTGTCCCCATGTCCCTTTCTTTTCCAAATGCATGTGCACTGGATGGGGAGAGGGGACTTCAGCCGGCCGGTCCACTGCCTTCCTCCACGGTTGCTGACTCTCACAATACCATGGGCAGCCTTGTGTTATTTTCGGATGCTTTCAAGCCCCGGCTCCTGGAGGCATATGATTATAACAGCAAAGCCTTTGGCTTCTGACCATGCAGAACGGAGCCGTGCGCACGCCAGGGTTAGAAACTGGAAGGCAAAGGAGAGATATTAAGAGTAGAGAGGTATATTTGTGGCTCTCGTGCCGTTTTAGCACCTGATTCATAGGTTTTGTTTCCTGATGTGTCTTTGAAGTGCTTGGACTTGACTGCGTTGTATCTCTGCTTCTTCAGCCAGCAAAGCATCATTGCTTGGGCTGTCTGCAGAGAAATCCAGAGGCTGTCACAGCCTTGTCTGGGTGTCAGAGCTGTGACTGTACATTGGAGCTCCTGCAAGTGTTCAGCTGGCCACGCCAGCACTGCGGCCAGGCTTGAGACCTTCTGCAGAGCCCCCCAAAACCCCTGCTGTGTGCTCATGCTGTGGCACTACCTGCTATGATGGCTTTCCTCCAATGCTCCCCATAGCAATGTCCCCATTTGGGAAGCTGAGGGATGGTCCCTGAGGTCATTACAGCACTGGATGCAGAAGGGGGCACAGATGTTCCCCAGACCTCCCTTCAGACAGGGCACAGATGCATTTTTCTCCACACTTGGAGATGCCTGGGGATCGCCAAGACTTACTGCCGTATCCATTTCAAAGGGGCATCCCATCCCTCACCATCCCTCAGGATAAGGGCTGCGCTATTGTCGGGCTTGCAGGTGATGCTTCCAGCCTGGGCCTGGGGGTATTGCCGTGATTTCACTTGGGCTAAACTTCTTCTGACTGCTCATCTCCTCTTCTTCTCAGGACCAGGCTGCCCTGTCGAGGCATGAGCATCTCTCTCCTTTGGGCAGCATGGACATGGTGGAGCTTGGAGATGCTGGTACCAAAAAAGTGTTCCCTGGGGGAGCCCTGCTTTGTATCTTTATACAGCCCTGGTCCCTAACAGCTTCATAGCAATGGTGCACCCACCTTAGGGAGCAGGGACTTAGTTCCACTTCAGCAAGACAGAAAATAGGCAAGAAGGCAAGCATAACCCTGGCACTGTTGGATAAAAGAACGTTAATGCCGTTAATATCCAGCAATCAGAATTTCTTAGAGAAAGAACAGTGCTGCATCCCCTTCCCTCCTGCTCATCCCCTGCTTGTTTAATGAAAATCAGAGACAGCCATTAAAGAGCTGCTTAGCATTTCAATACGTTTAATATCCTCACTGATAAGGGAACGATGGATATTACCAAAAGGCCTTTCTTAAACTCTCCCCTTCTGCAGCCAGTGCTCCTGGCTTGTGTTTGTCTCAATTCCAATTCCAAACCATCTCCTTCAACGAGGAAAAATTATGATAAGATTTTTTTTTTAATATAAAGGATATTAATACACAGCATTTCTGATAATGACAAGGAAGAAAGGCATGCCAGGCCTCCCCAGCTTTGACCTGAATTAATTGGGCGCTGATTGCTCAGCTGGCCAAGGGCCTCCCACAGTCATACCTCGTCACGACTGATGCCAAGGGCTGACCCTCTCCGCTGGCATTAATGGAAGAAAGCGGGCACCCGCCTGCGGTAACGGGGAGGGAAGCAGCACCCTCTGCCTGGCTGTGGTGAGGGGCTGGGTGGGATGCTCGGCCGTGGCATCTCGTGAAAGATGCTGGCTCGACGGCCAGGCGGTGATGGGGATACTGGTGAGCCCCAGGGAGCGTTGGGGCAAGCAGGGAAAGCACCACTCTGCCTGCTCCTCAGAGCAGGCACCTTGCCGAAAAAGAGGCCCAACGCATTAGGAAAGGGAAAACCCCAGGGCACTGGAGAGGGAAAAGAGCCCGGAGGCAGGGAGGGGGCGAGATGCGGTCCCTGTGATGCTCGACCTTGCTGGCAAGTAATCTGTCCCATCCCTGATACAGCATGAGGACTTACAGTGACACTGATGTAGCATGGGTATTGCTCCAGGTGAATTGTTATATCGATGTAGATAACATGTCAGCATGTTTATATAGTAGATGCCAGTTTAAAGATCATCCCACATGCACCGTTACATGGGGTACACTGAAATTCACTGGGAGTTACTGCTAACAGCTCAAGCTGGGGCACCAAATGCGAGTTTTGCTGGTGGATGCCACAGCCACGTGAAAGTGCAGAGGGGGGATGTACCGCCTGCGTGGGTCCAACACCCCCCTCCTGTCCTGCTACCCCTGGGGCTTTGCTGGGGAGCCCAGGGCAGAGGGGTCAGGGCCGGGGGGGGGGAAGCTAGGACCCTGACTTGTTTAGTCAATCCCAGTTTTAAAAGGGCCTCAGATTCGGGGCTGTTGCCTGTGCAAGAGATGGAGGGGGCATTGTGCATGGCCATTTGTGTGGGGAAAGCCACCCAGGACTCCTGTCCCCCCACCCACAGCGGCACACAGCTTTGCCAGGAGGCTCCCAGATGTCTGTGCAGCGTTGCCTGTGCTTGGGGACCGGCTCAGCTCATCCTCCTCCTCCTCCCGCAGACACCTTGTGAGTGGGACAGGGAGGCACACTGGGCTTGGGAGGGGGCACCCGCACCCCCATCATCTCTCGGCACTCCTCCTCCTGGGAAAGGGGGGAACAGAGGGATGGACAGACGTCAGGGGGTTACTGAGACCTGCAGCATGGCTCTGCGCCCTACCCTGAGCATCCCCTTCTCTGCAGGGGTGAGAGGGGGTGTCCTGGGTCTGCTGGTGGTCCAGCACAGGGTGGCACCGGTCCTGGAGATGGTGCCATTCCCTTAGTGACTCTGCCACCCACGCTGCCTGCACCAGTCCTGACCCGGAGGCACCTGGCCCTGCAAATGCTACAGGAGAGCAGAAGTGCCTGGACGTTGCTTTCCTGACCCAGGAGGAGCAGGGACACCGGAGGCAGGCAGGGCTGCCCTCCCCGCTAGCCCAGACACAGATTCGCTCTTGCAGGGCTGCGATGGGCAACCCCTGGGTGCAAAGCTGGGTGAAAAGGGTAACAGCCACTCAGGTCTGAGCTGCTGAATTAGCGAGGAGACTGTGGTCTCCCTGGTAAATGCACAGTAACCTGGGTCGTGCTAAAAGGGGGTATAGCCAGGCTTGGCTCCCCCCCTTCACTTATCCTCCCTGTCTGAGCTGTGCTTTCCTCTCTCCGCAGCATCTATAAATATCCTCCCCATCTCCGTGACAGCCAGGTGCGGGACCACGTCTGAGGAATGTGGCAATGGCAAGAGACTCGCCGAGGAGCGGAGGCAGCAGCACGCAGTGAGAGGGGGAGGCAGCCGGTGGGGAGAAGCCCCATCCAGCTCAGACCAGGGAGAGGTGATTGGGAGCCTGGGGAGGGATGCCGATGGGGAGAAGGGCCAGGAATCCTGGCGTGATGCCTTCCATGTCTCTGGTTCCTGGGCTGTTTGGGGTTCCGGGGATGCCTTGTGACTGTGTCCACAGCTGCATGTAGATCCTGGTATGGAAAGGGTCCGCATTTCCAGACAGGAGCATCCCAGGCTCTCGGCATGTGTGTTTGCATCCCCTACCAGCTCGCACACTCCTGATAGTGCCCAGCCTCCAGGCACATGCGCTAATTATGCACACGAGGCACATCCTGACCGCAAAACCAAGTGTCCAGTGAAACCAGGATGCCTGCTCCTACCCCCACACCCCTTCGGTGCTCAGCGTGCGTGCACTGCATTACGGAATGCAGTTCACACTGAGCCAGCAGAGCCCTCCACCAAGGCTCAGCACCCTGCTGCACCCACCACTGCATGCAGGCACCCCAGTACATGTCATCCTCTCTCCCCAAACCTGACAGTGTATCTGAGAGGCCTCCCATTCCCTGGGAGGGATTTGGGGCATGCTATTCTGGAGTCACTGTGTCCTGGCTCCTGCAAAGCCGCTTTATACTCTGTCACAGTGCCCAACCACTGCAGGATAGGATCACGGCAAAGCCAAAAGCCGTGGAGAGGTGCAGTATCTGGTAGCCCTGAGCACCTCTGCAAGACCTGGAGGACCCACATCCCTGGGACACATGGGGCTGGGATGGCACCAGGGGACTGGATAGCCCGTGTGGGTGCCTGGGTTGTGTTGGAGGTCTGCAGGGTTAACCCCCTGCATTAGAGCATCACACTGAGAGTGGGCATCGCTCTACTGCAAGTCCAAAGCTGGCTTCTGCTTCCCCAGAGGTTCATTTCCAGAGCTTGGGACTGAGATGGTAGCAGTGCAGATGGTGTCCCTCTGGGATGCTTGGCTCTGCTTGGGCACTGGGTGACAAAGTGTTGAGGGATTCAGCACCGAGCCCTTTCAGCACAAGGAGATTGCTGGTTTGGAGTAGCAATGCGATAGCTGGTGGAAAATCAGCTCTCTCACCAGCTGCAGGGGTGCAACCATCATGGCATCAGTGCTGAGGCTTCCTGGTGGCTTGGTGCTATTCAGGAAGCCATCAGCCCTGGCCCCTTTGCTCCAAGACCACTTCTTAGCTGCAACCCCAGCCTGACAGCACTGCTCAGCCTCTGCCAGCTGCCTTGGGAACTGCTGGAGGCCTCCCTGAGCCACGGCCGTATCCCTGCCTGAGCCGCTCTGCAAGCCCATCCTGCGATACTGCTGATGACAGGATCTCTCCAGCGCTGTCTCCGGATGGACATCTTCCCAGGCTGGCAGAGCAAAAAACCTGGAGGGACCTGACGCCCCGGGCCGTTCCCAGGTCCTGGTGATGAGTGGTGCAGACGTGTCCCTGCAGGCACAATCCTCATCCTCTCTGAATGGGGAATTGTTGCCACCACGCGCTGCGAGACGGGCAGGGAGCCCCTCTCGCCCCTGCACGTAGGAAGCTGCTGGCAGTGCCGTGGGGTGCCCCAGCATGGGGTCCAGCATCTCCAGGGGACATGCTGGGATCCAGGGTGGGATGGGGGGTGTGCGACACTCCCCGCCGCCGCCCCGAGCCCACCGAGCAAGTATGGGGTGAGCTTTACCCAAGGGATGGCCTGACAGTCAACAGAGAGAGATGCCCGTCCTCCCTCATGTGCCTTTTCTTGGGGTCAGTTGCTGCGGGCAGGGGTGGGCTGCGGGCACACGTCGGTCCCCTGGCTATGTCTGCATGGAAGAGCGAATAGGCCCACCGCACGTGGCATAGGTGGGAGTCAGCATCTGTGGTTACCAGGGGCAGGTATAAGTGATCGTTCAGCATTTAGATGGGGAAACAGTCACGGCCGCTGTAGGGGGTCCTGACAGATGCTGAGTGTTTAATGCTGAGCAAGGTACTCACCCGGCTCGGCAATTCTGGCAGCTCCAAGTGAGAGGGATGCAGAAGCTTCCTCGGCAGGGCCGTGGGGAGGATGCTCGGTGCTCCCGAGGCAGCGCAGACCCCCGTCGCAGGGTCCCCTTGCCCAGCGCCTTCCCTTGCCCACCCTGGGACAACTGCTGCGTC
>NW_009222847.1:0-272 GCF_000690835.1 Fulmarus glacialis | reverse complement strand
CCCCGCCGGACCGCAGCTTGGGCTGCAAGTTTGGCTCTCGCAGCAGCCGGACGAGAGCAGTGCAGAGGGATGGGGAGCACGAGAAGCGGCGGGGGCTGCTGGAGCATCACGAGGGAGGGAGGACGGATGGCAGGGGGGAGCGGGAGCCCGCCGTCCGGATGCTCGGGCTGGGTACACGGCGTGCGTGTGCGGTGCGGGAAGGGGGGCTCGCTGCAGAGCGCACACACCCCATTGGCTTGCGAGCGGTGAACGGGCGGGTGGCGCCCTCCCAC
>NW_009222846.1:0-241 GCF_000690835.1 Fulmarus glacialis | reverse complement strand
AATCCCTGTCCCCACTCCCCGGATCCCAAACTTGTCCCCAATCCCAATCCCCAGCCCTGTCCCCAGGTCCCCAATCCCAGCCCCAGTTCCCAGCCCCGTTCCCCCTTCCCCAAATCGCATTCTCCCGGCCCCAATCCCTGTCCCCATGTCTGCAATCCCATCCCTAATCCCCATCCCTGTCCCCAATCCCATCCCAATCCCTGTCCCCAATCCCATTCCCTGCCCCCATGCCCGCCACCCC
>NW_009222845.1:0-843 GCF_000690835.1 Fulmarus glacialis | reverse complement strand
GCGGAGCTGCTTGAAGGCCACCCTCATGAGGAGGGGACATTTTTCCACTGAGCCCACGATGGCGTCGACGATGTCCCCCAGGTAGCCCTTCAGCAGCTCCAGGCTGCTCTCCCGCATCCGCGCCTCCGACAGGGACCCCTTGAAGGAGATCCTCCTGCAGGGACGCTGCCGGGTCAGGGGGCACCCACTGCCCAGGAACGGGCCACCCCGAGTTGGCCAAAAGCCATCGAGGTGACCCACGGGCTCAACAGCAATGGGTGACCCCCTCCCACAGGGGACACCGGGATGGGGATGGCTTGGGACGTGCCAGGCGCCATGTCCCCCCCAGCTGTCCCCTCGCACTCACCTGCTGCGGCTCAGCTCCATCTTGCCAGGGTCCAGCTCCACATACTTCTTCTCCTCAAAGATGCGGTTCACCACGGGCTTCAGGACCTCGTGCAGGTAGGGCAGCCCCACCACCTGCAAGGGATGGGAAGTCACCATCGTTGTCCCCAAACTGTCCCCAGATGCCCTGCCTGGCTCTGTGCCCCAATGCCATCACGGGAGGGCACAGTGGGGACGCGGCCGGTGTCCCCTCCCACGCTCACCTTCATGAACTGCTCCACGGACTTGGAGGCCAGCGAGTTGGAGCGGAAGAGGGTGTTGGGGTCCGCTGGAAGAGCACAGAGGCCATCGCAAGGTGGGCACGGGACAATGCTTCCCCCTTGGTGGCTCCACTCTTCTCCCCATGGGGGTCTGGGAGGACCCTGGCAACCCAGTTTCCCAGCTGGGGGGAAGGAGGTGGTGCCCCCGGCCCTGGCACTTACTGGTCCTGGCCAGCTCGCGGGCGGTGAGATAGTCCAG
>NW_009222844.1:0-942 GCF_000690835.1 Fulmarus glacialis | reverse complement strand
CCCCTTCCCGTATGCCTCGCCGCTGGGGAAAAGGCGGGCGCGAGGCCAGGGAGCCCGGACCCCTCAGCCAGCTCCAGCGCCGGGGGACGAGCGTCTCCCCTCCGACCAGCGCCTTCCAGCACGGGAGGGGGAAAAATCCAGCCGAGAGCAATATCCATTAGCGCCGGGCGCTCGCCACCGCCGCGAATTGCCGCCTTGTTCGGAGGAGGCACGCCATAAATTTCTCCTGTAAACGTCCTCGAGTCGGAATAGGAGGTAGAGGTTAACGACTTAACAACAGTACACAGAAATACAGCCAGGTTTTTTAGAATGCCTTGTCGGCAAGCCCAAGGGAAATTAGCCTAATGCCCGGCAAATGTTGGACAGCAAGGGGATTACTCTTCCCCAGCCCCGGCTGCTGCCACGGGAGAGTTTATAGCACTTTGTCTTTTACGGCTGGGGGGGTTTGTGTCGCTTGGGTTTAATAGCTGCAGCGGTTCCTCCTGGCATGCATCTTTGTTGTCACGGACAAGGAGATCTGGTGATTAGGGTACTGACCTGGGACTTGAGAAACCTGGACTGGGTTCAAAGCTCTGCTATCAAATCACGGCCACGTCCTCTGGCCAAGCCCCAGCTCGCCGAGGCCAACCTCGCTCACAGCCACCAAGCCCGACCCTCGGCCTCGCCCCGCTTTCCTGAGACGCGGGTGACGCTTTGTGAAACTCCTGAAGGTTTTTCCTTTTTCCCCGTTTTTTCCCCAGACTTGCTGCATGCCTGCAAAAACGGGCAATTTTCACACTTCTTGGGTTTCACCACAAGCATTCCTTCTAGCTCCATCTGTGAGCCTTAATTAGTGCGTTTACTGACAGAAACTTTATTAACGCAGCATTTAGCTCTGCTGGCAGCCTCCTGCGCCCTTCAGAGCATCCTGCTCAGCAAAGCGCCGGCCCCCAGGGCAGCCGA
>NW_009222843.1:0-1530 GCF_000690835.1 Fulmarus glacialis | reverse complement strand
CGACCCCGCCGGGAAGCCCGCGCGCCCCGGCCGGGCACCCCCTGCGCTCCCGCCCGGAGGGAAACTTCTTCCCAGCCCAGGCTCATCCCGGGAAGCGTCCGCTCGCTTCTTCCCTCTTCTATTGGTGTCTTTTGATTACAAGTCTGCTTTGAAGAGACACTAATTGTAGCCTGCACACAATGCTTGTAATTATGCCTATTACATTTTGATTCATTTCCATATGTCAACACTACTACAAGGGGGATGTGTGTGGGGGGGAGAGCACCGTTTTATAATCGGTTATTGTCTGCAAAAAAAACCTGCACAGAGCATGAGGGAAGTGTTCTTTGTGGAAATTGAAAATAAGATTATAAATAAAAGTCTTCCTCTGACATCCAGAAAATGGACACTTTAAAATAAATTGCCACTGTTGATCAAGAAGATTGCTAGCTACCTTTTACATTAATGAGGCAAATACTCTTCAAGTCCCTAATAGCAATATGTTTGAGTATGTCATTTCAATAGCTTCTTTCTTAATAAAGCTTGACCCTAATATTCCCTTTGCTGTCAAAGGCATTGTCCTGCCAGACATATCTGTGATTTTTAGCTGCTAATCAAAACCCTTAATGTCCCCTTTGCTGTCAAAGTCATTGTCCTGCCAGACATATCTGTGATTTTTAGCTGCTAATCAAAAGAAAAACAGGGGGGCAAGAGCAACTGTTATGCAAAGAGCTGCAGAAACCCGAGCGACGAGGCTCTCCCCCGCGGCCGCGATGGGACCCTGGACGAGACGCAATTTGCGGCGCCAGGGCCAGCGCCCTGGTGAGGGGTGTCTGAGCCGGCGCGGTGCTGCTGGCGGTGGAAGCCCCCCTGGAAACTGCTTTTCTGGTAATTCACGCTTGGGCCACCCGAAAATGCCAAGGTGGGTGCGGGCCTGCCAGCCCCTCCGCTGCCACGGGCACGGGATGCTCCCGGGCATGGACCTTCCCCAGTGCCCACGGCGGGGACCGGGGGCACCGTCCCATCTCCCGCCTGCTCCGGCGCTTCTCCCTCCTCCTCTGCCTCCCGGCAGGAGGAAGCAGCACCCGTTTGGCTCTTCCCCTCCAGGTAGCTCTACCAACTAATTATAGTACTTGCAAAAGTATGAGCAGAGCTTATTCTTTAACAATCAATCAATACAAGTTAAAAGGGCATCTTGTTTGTTTCTGTAACAATGCTCTTTAGAAAATTGGGTCCTTTTACATTTCCTGGCTGATACACCATCCATCATCTGTTGCATCAGTCACATCATGTTATGTTTCAAAGCATAATATAACATGATGTGACTGGTGCATCAGGCAGGAGATTCACAAAGGGAGGCATTCTGCAAGACATTATATCCACTTTTTTTTTTAATCTGAGTTTGAAGATAAAAATAGTCGACTTTTTATACCAAGCACTGTGGCAGGACGGCTTTTTTGGCATCACAGGCAGCTATGGGGGTAGTCGGAAGAGAAGCAGGAAAGCGCAGCCCCCCGTCCGCGTGCCCCCACACCACCGTCACCCCGCAGC
>NW_009222842.1:0-4372 GCF_000690835.1 Fulmarus glacialis | reverse complement strand
TAAACCACGACAAAGTGCTAGAACAGTGAAGTAACAGGCCAAAATAAAATCGTATTTGAAATTTTGTTTAGGGTTTTGAATGCCTGTGTATGACAGCCAAAGGAAGCTTGGGAGGTACCCTTTACTTATCTTTAAAAAATACGTATGATGTAAGACAAAAATCACTTGGCTTTACTGTAGAGTTCGCTAAAGGATTGGCAGGTGTTAGTAAAAAAAATTTAAGCATTCCACTCATGGATCAAGGCTACTTTTTTCCTACTGTTTGTGTGTAGCAAAATACAAGGTTTTAAGAAGTAACTGAAATACTTAACCTCTCTCTTGCTTATGTTCTAGACTTTCACTACTGTCTTGTTCTCATCTTGCTTGTTCTTCCATCTTCCAGAAAGTTCCCAAATCAGGGAAGTAAGAACTACCACAACTACTCTGCACAGGATCTGTCTGAACACCATGCAGAGATATTACAGACCAACATGTTTGGGGAGGGGGAGTTTTCTAAGTAGGTCTTTCATGTCCTGTATCACTTTATAACAAGTGAGTTTGGAATTACACATTGCAGCCAGCACTTTCTTATTTAGATCTCTTTCAAAATCTGCCTAAATTAAGCTATGCTGCTTCTCCATACCCTTATTTTTGAACAGCTTTCTTGAAAACACAATTCTCAGGCAGCAAGCAGTTTAAGTGCATGAAGTATAACAGGGGAAGGACTGAAGCTAACCAGTATTAGGACCATGCTGTTAAAAGAAAGACCATTGCAGTGCCTGTCTCGGCTTCTCTCAGAGGAAACCAGGAGTATTTACAAGCCAGTCCAGAAACCCCCAACCTCCATTGTTCAAATACCAGAATGGATGATTCATGAGAAAAAATGGTCTAGATGTGACAGATCAGACCAGAGAAGTGAAGTGTGCAAGTAGTCTGCCTAGATTTGGAAGGTACTATTCAATATTATTTTTATCGATGCTCAAAGTGAGATGCTTATGTATCTAGAAAATGTGATTGCCCCACTATTGCTTCCATCCCTGAGCCTTCAAGCCAGTCCTTCCCCCCAAATTGTTTTTAGCTACCTGTATTTTCTGTTAGAAAGAGAATGCCTGCCAATTACAAATAAATAAACTTTTCACCAGCAGTTGAAAAAGTCCATGGAGTACGCACCCACAAGGCAGTGGGAGTGCATTTGAGTAATGAGTGCTTTTTTTTTTTTTTTGATCAAATACAGCTATGGACAGTAAGAGCAGAATGGGAAAGAGATAGATTTAAAAATCAGTATATAACCATTCTCAAATTGGCGGTGCCAAGGCAAAATTTATTCTAGGACAAAATATTTTAAAAACTGAAGAGTGCTCTATGTAGGTGACATAACAAAACAATGAGCTTCTTACATGACACTTTCACAGAAGATCTCTTTATGCACCTTAGCCAATTGAAATTACCTGACTTTCCTCAGAAGGTAATGTGATAAAGAAAATAGTCACATATAATAAATATAAAGTCCATGGAAGACAGATTGTGAATAAAAGAAAAGAAAAGCGGGGATACAAGCATAGCCTATTTTAGGTCTCTTCCATGACTATTTCCTTTACCTTCATATGTTTTCAAATCACTGACATGGATGTTATTATTTACATATCTTGATGCATCTGTTTTTCTAATGATTGTAATATGATATTGCACTGACAAGCATAAATTTGTATCAATGTTTTAAACATACACTTTGTTAAACCACAGAATCATAGAATGGTTTGGGTTGGAAGGGACCTTTAAAGATCATCTAGTCCACCCCCCCTGCCATGGGCAGGGACATCTTCCACTAGATCAGGTTGCTCAAAGCCCCCTGACCTGGGAACACTTCCAGGAATGGGGCATCCACAGCTTCTCTGGGCAACCTGTTCCAGTGTCTCATCGATCTCATTGTGAAGGATTTCTTCCGTATATCTAATCTAAATCTACCCTCTTTCAGTTTAAAGCCATTACCCCTTGTCCTATCACTACAGGCCTTTGTAGAAAGTCCCTTTCCAGCTTTCTTATAAGCCCCCCTTTAAGTACTGAAAGGCCACAATAAGATCTCCCTGGAGCCTGCTCTTCTCCAGGCTGAACAACCCCAACTCTCTCAGCCTTTCCTCATAGGAGAGGCGTTCCACCCCCCTGATCATGTTTGTGGCCCTCCTCTGGACCTGCTCTAACAGGTCCATGTCTTTCCAGTGCTGAGGGCTCCAGAGCTGGGTCCAGTACTGCAGGTGGGGTCTCACCAGAGCAGAGTAGAGGGGCAGATTCACCTCCCTCGACCTGCTGGCCACGCTTCTTTTGATGCAGCCCAGGATACAATTGGCTTTCTGGGATGTGAGCGCACATTGCCGGCTCATCTAATTTTTCATCTACAAAAATCCAGTGAAGTTACATTAAAGTCCATAGTTATTTTATACTTTTATACTGCCAGTGTTTAATATAATTTGTCCAAAGCACAATAAGTCAACATACATAGACCTTCTTTGAAATATCACACTGATATTCTCAAGTCCAATAAATAAAATTACTTCCCCCAAGTTTGTGAGTAATCTCTATTTGTTACTCCTTGCAGCTCCTAATGATCTTTTGAAGAAGGTACTAATGCTGCTGACAAAAACAAATTAAAGATCACCACTCAAATATGTTATTAACTACTTCCTACAATAAAAGTGTAAAGAAACATCACATGAGCTGTAATAAATGTTTGCTTAGCAACAAAGTGCCTTTGCTAGTGATCGCCAAACAGTAAGTTACCACCTGCTTGAGCCAAAGACGTGGCTTTTTCTTTTGTTCCAAATAATGTCCAGGCACTGCAAAAAGTCATGTGAAGAATTTAAATACTCAACTCTCACTTAAGAGTGAGTTATTTACTACTTACAAAACTATAGTTAGGATAATGCAATTTTGCAGAACGGTGGATGAAACATTTTTCCAACAATGTCACTTAAATGTTGATGCAGTAAATAAAGTGAATCCTATCCTCTTTCTGCAAGGAACCAAAATGGAATACTACATTACTGACAAAAAAAATATGTCAAATTCTACTTCTGTAAACACAGTGAACATCAATACATTTCTGCAGTCCATTTATGTATCAAAGAGACTAGATATAGTGCCTGTATAGTATTTCTTTTAATTTTCTGTTTCAAGGGAAAAAACAAAAATACCTGATATTGAGAGGTAATTAAACAAAAAGTTTTAAATCAGCATATATTAAGACAGTTCAAATATTAATTTCATTCCATTGGTTTTGCATCTTTAACTTAAAAAGAATTAAACCCTTTCTTTCAGCCAGAAATTTCTGCCACTCGGAATTACTAGAAGACAGATTACCTACGGAAAGATTAAGTATGAATTTGTGGTTTGTTTGGTTTTTTTTTTCCCGAACCCTTGCTTTCCCTGTACCTAAAACACTTCTCTTTCAGAGTAGTACAGAAGTATTAGCCAATATGAAAAGGGACGGGCTTTTTTTTTTTAAAAGTGCTCGAGTGTAATCATGAAGTATCAGTGAATTATTAGACTCAAGTTATACATTAAGAGTGTGAGCAACATGCTACTGCCAAAAGGCATAGGGTGTAGAGTACCTCAGTCTTAGCGGCAGAATAATTTGGCGTGATTACTTTTCTGTACTTAAACCAACGTACTCTACCCCAAGTCCTTTTATTAAATTTCTATCTTGCTTCCTAATATCTTCAAAGGCATGCAAAGTACCCACCTTCTAACTTACTACACTTCCACCACAGGGAATGCGTACTGAAGGTAGCAAGACAAGACTCACAATAAATTTTCAAGGAGATGAAAGGAGAGAGTGCACGTATTTGTGTTTCAGAATAGTGACCATGCATTTGGATGTTAGTTTGGAAAGGAGATAAATGTGAGTCAAAGGAAATAGAAACAACCTTGACAGGTTGTCCATGGCTTCGGGTTAAACCGAAGGGAAAATGTGGAACACAGCATGATTTTGAATTAAACCGTGGTTTCCCTCAGAGCGTGTGAAAAAGTAAATCCCCCAGAATATTTGCAAATCAAGGCTACATTATGTGCTTGAAATTAAGGTCCAAGGTCATGAGTTCTGTACCACGTAGGACTCCACAACGAGACCTTCAAACCCCAGGGTTTCTGAACCAGCTTCCACCCCCCGTGCCGTCCCCCCGAGGAGCGGCTACCCCCAGCCCCCGGGCCAGCCGCCCCGCCGCGATCTCTGCGGGCTTCTGGCCAGGACAGCCGGCCTCGCAGCAAGCACAAGCCGCGAAACCCGTAGCGATAAAGACAAACACTGGACTGCATTTTTAGCCCTTTTCCTTTTAAAGATATCTGTGAAGGCACATGCCGCCGGCACCCCCCGCAGACCCTGCCAAGCGCTCCCCGGCAG
>NW_009222841.1:945-1455 GCF_000690835.1 Fulmarus glacialis | reverse complement strand
CATGTTTTCAAATTGTGAGTGCGCTTTCCTGCATCTAAGAGGCTTTAGACATGGATCTGAGCAATTTTTTTCAGCAGTTTTGATTTTTAACTAGCTGTGACTAACCAGGCTGGCACAGCAGGCTGTGACCAACCACCTACGTGCTACCTGTGCGCTTATAAATAGCGTCTGTTCTCCACACCCCATTTGGAGCGTTCTTGGGCTCCTGAGCCCCTCCCTAACACCGAAACAGCTTCTTCCAGCCTCTCCCCTGCGGCTCCCGGAGCGTAGCATCACCCCATCGCCTGGCAGGGGTCACCCAAAAAGGCAGTGGCCCCCCAGTTCCTGGCCAGAGGCTGCGGGAGCAGGGCTCGGTGCCGTGGCAGGACCCATTGAGCTCCGGGCTTTGCGTCCAAGCACATCGCGATGGCCGTGGGAGCCAAGTCTTCGAAAGAGTTGGGTCCCCCTGTGCCAAGGCAGAGACGGGCCAAGTGTTGTGCCGGGCTGAGCGCGGCGCGGCTCTCCCTGCGG
>NW_009222841.1:313-914 GCF_000690835.1 Fulmarus glacialis | reverse complement strand
CATGCCAAGCCGGGGAAAATCCCCCTCCCAGGAGCTTTCTCAAGGAGCCGAGCTCTTTGGTGACCCCAGCCGGAGGCTCTAACCCCAGGCTGCAGGGCAAGGGCTGGAAAAGCCATGCGTTTGGCTTGAATTCTTCCCTTAGTGGCTTTCTTGCGAGCCCCCCTCCCCAGAGGGATGCTGGAGAGGTGGTTTCCTCCCTCGGCCCTGCCGTGCTCTTTCAGATGAATTTGCTTTCGATGAGGTGCAGCGCGTAGTCGAAGCTCCTGTCAGGCGGCTTCGGCCTCCTGCCGGCGAGCGAGCGGTTAGCACGACTGCACTAATGGCAGGAGATGAGAGGAAGTGATTAGCTTGCTTGAAAAATTGCACCAAGTGCATTTAGCAGAACCGCAGCACTGGCGCAGCGCATTGCTGCATGCCGGGCAGGGGCATCGCCCGCAGCCTGCCCCGGAGCGGCTCTGCCTGCATGCTTTCCCCTGCACGGGAGCTTTCTGTTTCATTCTTTAGCCTTCCTCTTCTTCAACTTGTTGCATTTTGTCTCTGCCTTTGATTGCAAGCTCTCCGAAGCAAAGCTGGCGTGGTAACGCCTGGGCTGCCGGCGTGC
>NW_009222841.1:0-275 GCF_000690835.1 Fulmarus glacialis | reverse complement strand
CGACGCGGCCTGCAAACGGCCTCGTGCCCGGCTCTCGGCTCTGATCTCGCCGTTGCCCGTGGCCGTGGGCCAGGCTGGAGGGTCCTGGCGACAAGCCCCCCTCCCCTCCCACTGCCGACTGCGCTGCTCCTTCGCATTTCTCCTGTCATGGAAGCAATCAGGGTGGCCTTGCTCTGTTTAGTGACTTCCCTCCGTGTCTCGTTAGAGGAAGAAATTGTCCTGTCAGGAAATTGATTTTTGATCTCGGTGTGTGTCCCCTCCAGCCCACCCTCCTC
>NW_009222840.1:0-231 GCF_000690835.1 Fulmarus glacialis | reverse complement strand
TGGTTATTATTTTTCATAACACTTCATATACCAGTGACTTGTAACCGAGAAAGGATTTGCATCGGGAGGAAATCTATTTATGCACTGGGGAGGGGGGGAAGGGAGGCATTTGTTTTCTGGGTTTTTTTGCTAGTGTTAGAGAAATAAAAGTATCTAAGAAACAAGAAGGTGTCAGTGTCTTTTGTCTAGAGGTGACCTCAGATAACACTTCAATATTAGACTGAAGAGGCA
>NW_009222839.1:0-21240 GCF_000690835.1 Fulmarus glacialis | reverse complement strand
CCCACGGCCTCGCTGCAGCTGCCCCGGAACGAACAGTGTTGGAATTGGCACCCGGCAACGGCTCCACACCAAGTGGGGGGGAGGCCGTGGGGGGCTGCACGAGGGCAAGGGCACCTTTGATCCCTCCCTGCCCTGCAGAGGGGTACAGGGACAGGGCAGGGAGGGCTGGGACTGCGCCTCCCTGCTTTTCCAGCAGCAGGAAGCAAACACGAGCGGGCAGGCGGGAGCAATAATCCGCAGGCAAGACCTGCGCTGGGAAAGCTGGCGCCTCCAGAGCCAGGGGCAGCTGCTGCGGGGACCCCGGAGCCTTTGAACCTGGGGGGGCAGCTCCAGAGTGCCCAGGGACTTGGTGCACCCCTCACCTCATAGAAAAGCAAAGCAGAGCCACCAAGCCCAAGAGACTTAAATTCACAACTTGTTTAATGCCAGTTAGATTGCTTTACATGGAAAAGTTACAACACTCTCTCTTTTTATTTTTCCCCACCATATGATGCCTTACATATAACAATGCCACAAGGTCGCAGACTTTATCACACAAACTCTGGGAGGACCCTTTGCTCAACCCGCCTGCACAGTTCAGTGCTCACAGATCACACACCGAAAACACAAGCTTACATTAGCTTTGCTCTTTTCCCCGTTTAACACGTCGCAGCACACTCCAGCCAGCCGACAGCATCACACCGCTCGCCTACATGAGCCAAGGCACATGCACACACCCAACACACACTCTCGCAGTGGAAGACCTGCAGAGAGCACTTCTGGGAACTCCACTCCTGCCTCGGCAGCTGCAAGCAGGGTGGGGGAAGGAGTTTGTGCCATGCTTTAACAGCTAAGTCAATCTGAACAGCTCGTTCTCGCCATGCTCGTTAGCCAATGTGCTCAGCCGCAGATCAGCCATGGCTTGGAAATCACTAGCCCTCCCTGCCAAGCACGATGAGAGAAGTCATGATGAGCCAACCTGCTCCCAAGGCAGCTCCAAAGCAAGAAAAGTGAGAGATGTGGTTTGTGAAAGTCCCCAGCAAGAGAGGAGCACGATGCGGGGACAGAGCAACGAGGGGCTGTCCCCCCTCGGCAGCATCCCGGGGAGCAGCTGGATGCCGAGAGAGCAGGGAGCACCGAGCTGCCGACGCAGCACAAACTGCGCGTGCCCAGACGGCGCTGCCCACCGCCCCAGCAGCTACTGGGACTCCTCTGGGGAAAGCACCCATGTCGCAGGGCGAGAGGTAAACCCACTCTTCCATCCGCCATCCCTGCAGGAGCCCAGGGCAGCGGGGAGTCCCAGCAGCGCCACGCTCGCCCCATGCCACCCTGTGC
Source organism: Fulmarus glacialis (assembly GCF_000690835.1). NCBI lineage: Eukaryota > Metazoa > Chordata > Aves > Procellariiformes > Procellariidae > Fulmarus > Fulmarus glacialis. Next base: position 19,926 of record NW_009222839.1, on the reverse strand, counting down.
TCCGGCTGGGCTGCCCGGCTCCCTCCTCCTGCTCCAGAATGGGCACAAACCAGTGTGAAACCACTCCACAGCTGAGACCTCGTGCGTGCCCCCACCCCAACCATCTATTTCTTCCTGGAGGAGAAAGCAGCATCTCCTGGGGGTCTCCATGTTGGCATTTAGGCAGGTGACAATCCACAACAGACAAGAAAATCCACAGCAGCAGCTACCAACCACCTCCACCCCTGGTGTGAACACCCCCGCCCCTGGGCTCTGCTGCCCGACATGGTGGTATCACACAGGACACCCGTGACAGACCACGTCTTGCTGCAGGTGGACTTTCACTTCAAACCTGCTTAATTTTAATTTTAACAACTACTCAGTGCTTTGTGGTGGTCCTTCCACATGATGAAGTTTAACAGTGAATAACAAGCAACAAGAAAGGGGCTGGGAGGCCATCGGATGATTTTTAAACCAAGTCCCGTGCTCCTGCAGCAAGAGCTACAACAAAGTAGTTCTGTTGAAACCGAGTTTCAGAAATTACATGGAAATTTCATTTCAGAGGCAAGTGAGGCTGTAAGACGACAATGCGGCTGCCAATTTGGGCTTTGGAGACTCAGTGCTGCCAGCCTCCTAAGGAGCAGCGAGCTCCTGGCACACAAGCTCCTCACAAGTGCCTCGACGTACCTGCGACATGCAGAGGTAGCACCAAGAGCCTGATCCAGGCTCTGGTGTAACAGCACACGTGGTCAAGGCTGTAGTGAACAGAACGGCACCTCACGGCCCTTCTCCGTACCAGCCTTCCTACACCTCAGAAGCTCACCCTAAGGATACCAGTGGCACTGGGGAGAGACAATCATATCCCTACTGCCACCCTTACAGTCTGGTTTCAGGGAAAGAAGGAGGGGGGGGAAAGAGAGAAAAGTATTGCCTATGCAGTCTACGGAGAACAGGTCAAGGTCTATATACACAGCCAGGAAAATCCAAACAAGAACAGGAAACAGCACTCACATCCCAGTGCACTGGAGAGGGCACGAGGCAGGCAGGAGCCAGGTGCAGGGCAGGGAGAGCGTTGGCACATGTACAAAGTAAGACAGGAACAGGCTGCTGCAAGCATAACAGCTTCTCTTTAAATTAAAAGCAACGCATACACACAAGTGCTTTGCATCACATCCCACGGCACTCATCACACAGGCTCCAAACACACAAGCAGGCACTCTCTTCCCATACAACTTAAAAATAAAAAAAAACACCAACAAAAAAAATCAACAACAGGTCCCTGGCTTTGACTTGGAGATAAAAAAAAGCAACACTTCTTCCTTGCTTTAGAAAGAGAATCCCCCCTCTTGCCCAGACATGGCGTTTCCCCCCTTCCACCCAGAAGAGGCCATGCTCTCTCCAAAAAAACAGATCCACATGAGTTGTTTTGTTTCTCAGACACATCTCAACTGCTTTTGTCCTCAGGAAGACTCCAGAGCAACCAGCCTGCCACAAATGGCACTGTGGGAAGCGCCACATGCATGGTGGTTGTTGGTTGGGTTTTCTTTTCTTTCTTTTTTTTTTTTAAGCCATTGTTTTTCCTTTCTGTTAACTAAAAGGATCAGCCCAGAACATGCAATAGCAATTTCAGAACTTTCTGAATGTGCTCCCTCTGAGGTGGAGCCTCTTCAAGTCTCCTCCAAAGTTTAGAGCCCAAAAATGTATTTGTTTGAAGGCAGCTGTCAAGCATGCCAAAAATCAAGCTATCTTACAGGAAAAATTGTATCAAGTACTACAGTACCTATTTGGAAAAAAAAAAAAAAGAAAAAAAAAGGAAAATAAGCAGTTCTCCAGTTTCTTCATGTAATGGGGATGCCAGGCTATAAACAATGCCCTTAGATAATCAGAGAGGCTAACGCCCAGCCTAGAGTTTAGCCCCCTTGCACCAGTTGTACTGAACAAGTCTGGCTGGCTCCTACCTCCAAAGATGTCCATCCGAGGACAGAAGGACCCAGAGCAGCGTGTTAAACCTGTTCCCACAGAGGCAAGGATACTCTCATCTCTCCCAAGAGGGGACAACACAGCAGCTGGGATGGCCTTGGTCCGGTCTCAATGGTCCATGTCAAACATGTTTTCTCCAGTATACAACACGAGGGTTGGAGGATGCTGGTTTAACATTTCTCTTGTACCCGTTTCCCTTTATGAAGGATGAATCCGTAAACCTTTGGCAGTTCCCTCCCCTCCCCAACCCCAGCCCAAATACTGCCCAGCGTGGTTCACAAGCACGTATTTAATTAGCATCTCTTGGGTCCATCCTCCAGTCCCACTGGCACTCCCTCCCCTTCTGGCTGATCGTTTGGGGTTCCATGCACACCAAGGTAGTGGTTTTATCCTGGTATGTCAGGCTGTAGTCTCCTGGGTCCAGTATATGGGGTTTATCGTATCCTGGTGAAGAGGTTGAGAACAGATACAGACTCCTGACAAGAAAAGACAAAGCAGGTGCTAAGTACTCCGCAGTTGTGCTGCAGCGTTACTCCATGCACTTTTGTTGGGTTTTTTTCTTGTTGTTGGGTTGTTTTTTTTTTTTTTAATAAAGCAACTGCTAACCTGGTGAGGTATCTCCAGCTCAGGGCATGATCTGAGCTCACCGTTCAAAGTCCAATACCATAAATATTCCCATGGTTTTTTTCCAACTGATAACAAGGAGCATGGCAGGCAAGTGTGCCATTCCCACAGCTTTGCAGGAAGCTGTACCCCAGAGCCGTCAGAAACCAGGGGGACACCCAGCAGTGAGCAACGCTAGCTCCCCGCAGCTCATTCCTTAAGATCTCTCTGCCATTCTCCACTGCCTCTGCCAGACATCCAGAGAAGCTCTCAGAGCATCTGGCACAACCCGCTTCCGGTGATGGCGAGCTGCCAGCGGCAGCATCCACAATCCCATTTCCATCCAAGCCACCATTTTAAGCAGTTTCATAAGCAGCTAGGGGATAACCATCTCTGAGGACCGGGTCAGTTCACAGCAGCATGCTAGCAGGGAAGATGGTGGGCTCAGGGTGAGCTCCCTGAAATGCTGCTGTGTTCAGCAGCCCCGTAACAGCCAGGAGAAGGATGTTCTGTCACACTGCCTTGGGCACACAGAGGCAACCTTTTATTTCATCTAATGACTACAAATCCCTTTATATCTCAGCAAAGTTTAACCCTTCACTGCATCCAGCCCTCGATCTGCAGGATATGGCGAAGAGATCAGAGGCAAGGCAGCAGAACAGAGCAAACTTGGACTGAATTCACCCCCAAAGGCTGAGCCTCCTGCAGGACACAGCTGCAGCCATCCACACAACGCATCCTTACCTTTGTCGAGCGAGTTTTACTGAAGACGTTCCAGAAGCGCAAGGTTTCATCTCCAGCTCCTGTAACTATGGCTTCCCCATCAGGGGACATTGCCTAAGGCCAAGAGAGAGCAACCTTTAGCATCTGTTACATTTTTGAGGTTGAAAACAAATCTTCAGTGGAATGTATGAGAGAGATTTAACTCTCCTTCCTACTTGGCTGGCAGTGAGAAACCAAACAACTACCTCTGCTTTCATGCGCCTTATTCAGTCTCAGTAGGTGCCAACTGGAGCACTTGCATCTTACTTATGCAGCTATGGAAGACATGGGTGGAATTATCATAAAAAGGATTCTTGTGTTAAGAAATCCAAGGCATTTGTAATTGAGGCTATTCCTCCCTGGATTATAAATATGTGTTAAGGCAGGAAGTGTGATATGACTGGCATTTGCCAGCTCTATTAGTCACTTACATTGGAATCTACCTCACAAAAACAGTACAGCGTATTTATCATCTGTTATGAATCCGCTGAAAGCCCTACGTAACCGTAACAAAGCAGGTACGAGATCAATGTGGATTAACTGCACCAAGTATTTTAATGACAAATTAGGAGGTCTGAAAGCATCAAATTCTTCCCCTGCTGGCAGTCACCAGTGAAAAAGTGTACAAGTCTTAAGGGAACAAGAAGAGATGCTTGTGCTTCCTCAGAAGAGTTTTGGCAGGCTTTGCTATTCATTAATAAAGCCTCACATTTCCATAGCAGCAAATCAAAGTATCCCTTGCAGGCAAGGAAACCAGATACAGAGCGTTTTTCATTGCTTGTAGGGCAGCATTCATATCTCCACCTAGACTACAGGCAGCTTACAGTGCCACTGGCACTGCGGCTTTGGGTCTCATCTCAGCGCATGCGCAGCCACATAAGCAGCTACAGAAGTTTTCAGAGACATGGCCATCGCTTACCAGATATAAGACTCGGTACGAGTGCCCTGTTAGCTTTGCTACTTGAGTTAACGAGGGGTATTTCCAGACGAGGATCTGGTTCTGCGAGTATCCGTGGGTACTCACCTGAAAGGAGAGAAGGATAGGCATCACGCTTCCTAACGCAAGACAGCTCAGCAGCAAGAGTGCACAGGGAGGAACTTACTAGCTCGTTGGCATGTTTTGACCAGGCCAGGTTGCACACTTGCGACCCAGTGTCAATGCACTGCAAAGGCTGCCCGGTGAGCGTGTTCCAGAAGCGTATGCAGCGGTCAGCTGTCCCACCGCCGGAGGCAAGGAGTCCGTGCTGGTGTGGAGACCAGGCGATAGCTTTTACTGCTGCAAGATGCTCTGTGTATTGTTGGACAGGACTCAGGCTGGAGTGATTCCAGACAAGCAGCTGGCAGAAAGGAGAGACGTGATCAAACTTGCGCTGCAGTCATGCATCCCCAACACCCACAAGCCACAGTGCTGCACTGGGACTGATGAGGGCAGTTAGGCAACAAGATGATTTCACACAGCTCTGCCCAAGCACATGCATCTCCACTCTGCACTTGCAGCTCTGAAGGCAGTCCCACCCTGCCACCACACTCAACTGAGGAGCCATTCTACCACTGGGCCGTAAGGACGCTAACACTCCTTAAGTTAAGCTTATGAAGCCAAAGACAGCATCACTGAACATGAACTCAAACCCTTCTTTTGTTTTTATGGCTGTATTATTCTAGAACACATTTAGAAACATGTTCAAGTTCATTAGAAGTTATTCTGAGCAGGAGGAACTCGGTACAACCATGCTGTCACACAGACACTGGGCAAATTCACTACCTAGCAACCCGCTCCAAAGGGCTCTGAACACTGCTTCTCCATAACAGATGCTTCTTCCATATGGTGCTCAGTGAACTACAAGCCTGCGTTATAGGTATTAGAACTTATATAGTTCTAAACTCAGTTTCCTTCTGCATACATAAACCTTACTGCAACAAACTTGACTATACGCTACCTAAACAAAGTCAGGAAGTACAGCTTAGCAGTAGCTTTGTTGAACTCAAACCCCTGAGTCAAGGTATAGATTTAATTAGCCAAATACAGAAGCAAAATTACATTTGCCTTTTTGAATTTATTAGAGAGAGGAGACTGAGTAGAAGCTTAGCATGATTTATGTTTGGACACCGTCCAACAACCGAAACAAAAGCCCTTTTCAGAGAGGCTGAATATCCTTAAAGAAAGGGGGTCTGACATTTCTTGGTGAAGGTCTAGAGACACTGAGCTTCAGATGACTCCTTGGAAGTACTATACCTTATTATCATTTCCTCCAGAGGCCAGGAGCTGGTGGTCCGTAGACCATTTGAGCCCACAGACCTCCTGCCTGTGGCCCTGGAGCCGCCGCTCGGACTGTAGGGGTGGGGTGCGGATGTCCCTCTGAAGGATCATCCTGTCTCGACTCCCAGAAGACAGCTGGTCCGCATTCCATGCCAAGGCACCTGTAACGCAGGCAGAGCATAAGAGTATCTTGTGGGAGTCCTGCAGGAACAGGTAGGTAGAACACAGCCACCACAGTTGCCAAGGTTTTAAAAAAAAAAAAATCAGTGCTTACGGACCTCCCTTATATCCACTGTCTGAAGTCCTAGAATAGTGTACAAAGAAAGATTGACCTGCACAAACTTACTGAAGGTATCACTAATCCCATTTCACAGTGCAATAAAGCACAGAAATAGAACTCAGAAGGTGCCTTGACTTCCCAAATCTCACTCCAGCATTCAGATTCAAAACGCCTCTGAGCAAAAAAAAAAAAAAAAAAGAAAAAAATAGTCCCCACAGAATAAGAGAACTGGAAATCTCAGTGTAAAGCAGCCTGCCTGTAGGGCTGAAACCGGAAGCCAGTGGCAGTGAAAAAAGATGTTGTAACCAAACCTAAAATGCCTCAGACACAGAGGAAACACCTGCTGCAATACTCAAACACCACCACACCCAAGATCAGAACACCACAATTACTAGATGATAATATTTTGAAGACTGCTCAAGACATAGCAGGGGATAAATATCAATTCTGGTACTTTCTGAGTTCTGCTATTTCAAGCAGATCCTTCGCTTACAAGGAAAAAGTTCAATCATGAAGAAACATGTGAAACCTCTGCCTCCCACCTCCTTACCGACTCTGGCTGTGTGCCCCTCTAGCATGGAGAGCTTTTTTCCTGCAGCTGCATCCCAGATCTGTACAAAGCCCTTGTGAGTGCCAACGGCTACCAAGTTCCCCTAGACAAACAGAAAACCATGATCAGCAAAGCCAGTAAGTAAAGACAGACATAAAACAAAAGCTAGATGCTGAGGAAAAGATTTGAGATAAATCCCACAAGATGGAAAGCATCCAGAGTTCCTCCATCTTACATCTTTTCCCTACTGAGAGGGCCAAGCAGCCTGGCTGGAATATATTTATTGTAACATTTTATTGTCCAGAGCTGGAGAAGCGAACTCTTTCTCCCTCCCACACCTCTTAGCAAATGCCTTGAGAACCTCAAGATACAAGAGGTTGCTCTCTATCCCTTCTTATTTAGCAGAGAAAAATAGTGCAGACAGGAAAACACATTTGATTTGTGATGCGTACAGGGAGTTTGGGGAAATACAGGTTTTAACAAGAAGTTAAACCTGTGAGGAAGAGCTATATGGCTACAATGATAGTGTCTAAATTACAAGCATTTCAGCTGTCATTGTTGACAATCTTATACTGACCCGTTCTGACCAGCCCACAGATGTTACAGAATCTCCTTCCACAGAGAGATCACACAGTCGGGTTACCTTCAAAGTAGGACAGAATGGAATAAGAAACACTCGTTATTGTCATACTACACTATTAGCTGTCTCACAAACTAGTACCTAGTTTGGGACAGAGCATTACAAGTGCTGAATCCCTCACACAGCACGTTCCATAGCTCTGAAAGATGCTATGGCTGGAAAAGACCTACAGCAACAGGTACTTCATTCTCTAGACACTGATGATCATTTACCTGGCTAGTACAAGCACTCCATAGGTAAACACAAGTCCCAAGGCCAACGCTGAGGACATTAAGAGAGGACCAGTCCACCAGGTTCAGGTAGAAGTCATCCTGCAGCTCTGGGGCATCCAGCACTTTGAAAGGAATCTTTGAGATTTTCCGAGTTGGTTTTCGAGGTGATCTTAGCAGCTTCTGACTGTTTACAAAAACAGATATAAAAACAACTACAGGATTTTACACATCAAAGCAGATGGTAGACACAGATGTAGCCGCTCTTTAAAGCATACCTGCATTTCTATAGAAATGCACAGACAAAGAGGCCGCAAAATTCTTTCCAGCAGGTAAGACTGGAAGGCATTAGGTTCCACTTCTATAAAGGAGTTAGGGAGCAAAAAGGTAAACTGACTACTGAAAGTTGGCCAAGACATATTAAGTATCTAGGCAGGTTGGGCACCTGCAGAAATTCTTAGAACTTGACTGTCCCTACTTATCTCCCCAGATTTCCAAAAACAATTCACATAGCAATTTTGGATGCCTTAGAAAGAAGCCCTAGAGAACCTCACTGAATCCCCTGACCCAACCCTTCCCTTCTCACAGTCTGTGGAGAATCACTATTACCTCTTGTTGCTGACAGGAGACAGGGAATACGGTGAGACTTCGTTGCCATCATCTGGACTAGAGCGTTTTGTGCTGAGCGAATACTGCATAAAGAAAACACATCTAGTAAGAACCCCAGCATGCCCAAGACCTAGGGGATCACTCACAACACGCACTGGTGCCCGACGCCTAGCTAACTCCAACACCCACAGTCAGATTTTCCAGACTTTTCAGTTCCTCCCTCTCCCAGGTGCTCCAGAACCATACAAAAAACCTCATCTCCACTGAAGTCCAAAAGCTTGATTTGGTCATTTACCACACTGTCCAAAAAAGCTTGCTTCCAACTCAGCTTCCCTGCCACTACAGAAATAGGAAGTACGGAGCCTACTGCACATACTTACGTTCTCTTTCCAGGCTACCAAATTATCAACTTATAGTTGGCTTGACTAAGATAAGCCTATCTTAGTCAAACCACAACACTAACTCACTTGCACTAGCAGCTTGGCAGACTGTGTGCTTTGTCCCTGTGACGCACATGTGCAACCTCCATTGGTTTTAATGCAAAGTAACCAACTTACAGTGAAGAGAGACTTCTTCTCCGGGGTGGACGGCTGCAGCCTCCTGTCTTCCGTCTGTGGGTCTTGCACTTTCTCAATCCCTGCTCCTAAGAGTTCGTTCTTCAGCAAGGCAGAGTAAGCAAGGCCATCTGTGAATCCAAACGAGCGCTTAGGCAGAGAACTCGGAAGCAGCAAACAGCTCTGCAGGGAGTGGCAGGATCACGTCTGCCTGGCTTGTACATTCATGGGGCCTCTTAATAAGCCTGGGGCTCCAGTTTGGAATCAACATTAGCAGCAAGCTTCCCCTCCTTCCACTCCATGCCATGGAAAGTGCTTCCCTGGCACAATAAATCAAGGGATACAAATAGCCTCTCGCTTCCCAGACACTCGTCAGAAGCCTATTGAGGTGACCTGGTATTCACTCTGATGATGTGGGCATTTCCTAAAACACCAGCATGAGTTTTTGCACACGCACGGAAGTGCCAGTGTTCCCTTGATTTCCAAACTCATCGACAATTTGAAATAAAAGCTATAGGTATGGCACAAGTGGTAGAAAGGTGGTCTCACCTTTGCCATTGTCCGATGTAGCATCCTTTGCTTTTCTGTTTTGACTTGGTGATTTTTCATTTTCCTGAAAGGGAGAAACATGCTATCACCATACAGAAACCTCATGATATATGGTAAAACAACAGACGAAGAAGTCTCCTGGACCACAGGGGCAGCCTGTTTGAAGACATGCATTCAAAGGAACTCTTTGGGGGCAGCAGAAGACCATGGTGCAGAAGATAAGCAGAGCAATCACGCCACCCAGAACAAAATGCAGCATTTCCTCAGTTCCAAGACAGAGCCGAAGGAGAGGGGAGCAAAACTTACATTTATTCTGTGGAAGTTGATGCTCCAGTTGGCCCCAGCTCTTGAGGGAATGAATCTGTCACCATGCTTACTAGGAGAAGACATCGGAGAATTGGAAGGCGTCAGGGTTCTTCTCATCTCTGCTACCTGAATTAAAGAATAAGAGACACACACAAGAACAAGTGTTGATCACAGCAGGGGTCTGAAAAACATCAATGAGGTCTTGTCAAAGCTGAATATGCCTAAGTAGAAGAGCCAAGCATTAGTTTATCCCCTTAACAGAACTAGTAAGCATGTCAGAGTCCAACTGTCAAAAGAAGCAATTAAATAGCCTCTTTCTCACTGCTCCTTCTCAAGCTGACATTGTCAAAGCAAACATGCGGAAAGCTGGAGTGGGGCAGACTGCTTGCAGGGTGAGCAGCAGATTCCTCAACTATTGTCACATTCTTTTTCACAGAATTTATGTTGGAAAGGACCCCAGCTCAGAACAGGGGTAATTTCAAAGTTACATTGAAGGTCACAGCCTCATCCAGTTGAGTTTTTAGCATCTCCAAGGACAATGACCCCACAAGCTCCCTGTTGCAGTGTTTGGACACCCTCACTGTGAACGTTTTTTCCTAATATCTAACTGGAATTCCACTTGTTGCAGCTTGCGTTCGTTGCCTTTAATCCTTCCACTGTGTACCTCTGAAGAGAGTCTGACTCCATTTTCTCCATAACCACCCACCAGGTAGTTGAAAGCAAAAATTTCATCCCTCCTGAACCTCATCTTCTCCAGGCTGAGCAACATAGGTCTCAGCATCTTCCTGCTCCAGCCCCGTGACCATCTTGGTGGCCTCCGCTGGGCTTGCTCTATCTTGTCAAGCCCTACAGTTGGTTTGTTTGCTTGTTAGCCCCCAACTTTTTACGTTCCACATGTACTTACTGAGATTTTTTACGTTCCACATGTACTTACTGAGATTATTTAGTAAAAAGGCATTACTGAGCTACGTAAAAATATCGTAACTCCTTTTTGCAACCTAAACTGAGTTTATATATTCAAAAGCTTTGTTGAAGTCAAGTTATTTGGTTATTCCTAGAACAGCTCAGGAACACACACTTGCTCACAGCCCAACAAAAGACTAAGGTTTGCTTCAAAGAAGTCCCATATCTTTCAAAAGCTCAAGTGAAAACGGTCAAGACAGGCAAGACAGACAACAACTTAATAGTCAGACTAAGACCATTTAGCATAGCCCATCTGTACTTACACAAGGCATTGTGTTTTCATTCTGTATGTTGATTTGGCGTAGGAGACGTCTCTCATAATCCTGGTCCATAGCGGAAAGCAGAGGGGCTGGGGAGGTCAGCAGGCTCAGGAATTTATGTTCATGAAGTCCAATCAGTAATTAGTCTGCTGCAACAGACAGGGGAAGAAAAACACCAAAATATTACACCCCCTTCACATAGAAGCAGCCTCTCCTAAGCCTGTTCTTTAAACTTGAGACCACTTTTCCTTCCCAGAGCATTGGTATCAAACTTGTGTGATACGGGACAGCACAGGGCCGCTAAGGAAAGCGTTTTTCTGTATTATTGCCCTTGGATGCTGATTCACATGAGCAGGCAACCAGCATTTTGTGTCTTACAGAACCTCAGCAGGCAACCACCAGAACTGGAGAAGAGATGGTGATACGTGAATCCAGTCGGTTCACATGAACTGCAGCAGCACAGTTTAGCAAGCCTTCAGTACTCAGGCATGGAAAAACCAGGCACCTACAGCCTATCCCACCACAGCCAGATCCATACCTCAGGCCAGAGGCACAACAGCAGCACACACCACTATGCTGAAGCTAGTTGGGATACTTTTAGCCATGTTGGAAGTATTGCGGACTTTTAGTACCATGCACTGCAGGCACACAGGCAGCTATGGACTAGGTAGCCCCCCTGGGTTAACATTCAATGTCTGATACCCATGCTGTCCCAAACATTCCTCTTGGCTAGCATAAAGCTAGCTCACTTATGGCTATACAGTCTATAAGCAATGTTAAGCATCTTTCAAGCATACGTTTTAGGATAGGGCTGCTTCATAGCCTAGATTTGGCTCGCTAAATTACAACATGCATCAATAAAAAAAAATTAGCTAACGCTTCTGCGAGGATATGTAGTCACAGCCCTGCTCTGAGCTCTGAAGGGCACAGACCAGCATCATTAGTGCCCAACCTCCCAAACTCACACACACCTCGTGCTTTGTCCACAGCTCATGTTGACACAAAAATGCCAACGCCAGAAGAGACATGCCAAGTTGGTCTTTCAACCCAAGATAAACATCTCCAAAGGGAAAGGTGGAATCTAACACACACGCCACACAAAAAAATCCCCACAATACACAGGCATCTGGAAGCTGTGTAGAAATGTAAAGGGATTTTCATTTGCTGTTATTGTATAAACATTTACAGCATCTAGACAGAGTCCCGGCCTCGCAAATGGAGTTGCCTCGAGATACAAACTTGTGGCAAAGTCCGGGAGGCAACTGCACACAAATGGCTGTGCTGGGAGAAAGCTGTCCAGGGACAAGCTACACACTGCCACGCTCAGGGCCTGCCACGAACTGCCGTCAGCTTCCTCCGCCAGCGGGTAAGGTTTGCTGTGAAAAGGTTTACCTCCAAGAACAGAAAACCTACTCAGGGTTTACCACTAGAAATTGGAGGCAAGTTGCCGAGCTAAGAGGGGTACAGGAGCACATGCTCAATCCAGCGAGATGTGATTAAGTATTACAATATTCTACGAAATTAGCTTGAAAGTGAGATAAAGCACACAAATGCTGGACTACAGTCATCTATTAGCTAGCAGAGCTACTTTCCTTTTATCTAAGCCGTTTGTTAGTACTGAAACTTGGACTCCTTACAAATGCTGACATGCAGAGGCCTTTTCTTCCTTGCCATTAAGCATGCCAACACTTTTACAGGAGCATCCCTGAAATAGATAGTGCCAAGCTGTTTCTGAGTACACCTGCTTACCTCTGCCACCTCCTCCCCCAAGCTTTTTTCTTTTTTAATTTAATACATTTCTCCCATATGTTCTTTCAGAGGCAAAACTGGAGAAAGCTACCAAATTTAACAGTAATCAGCTTCCACCAAATGAAGTGAAGAATCAGAGATGGCATTATTGCGAGTGAAAAGTTAGAAAAGTCTGTGGCATTATTAATGAAGGAGGTTAAAAAAATTAGTGCATCCCATGTCAAACGTTCTCCCTCATTTTGTAGTTTGCTTACCACTATCCTTACCTACCCATGATCTTCCAAATCTACCTTAGAGGTTAACAGGACCTCTCAAACCAAGCATTTCAACAAAGTGCTCCCCCTGCCCCCCCCCCCTTTTTTTTTTTTTTTTTTTTTTAAAAACCACCATGAATAAGAGAGATCAGCTTGCAGAACCCACACAAGGAGCGTGATCAGCTGGGGAACACCACACATTTGAAGCTTCCTCCCAAAATGGCTCAGCACAGTATTTGTGAGAGATCTAGATCCAGTTACATAGCAATGTGACATTTTTAATTCTGGATATGAAACACATTTGCTTTTAGGGCTTTTCATTTGAGTTCCTGTCTGTACAAATCTCGACAACAACTTCTAATCAGAAATACAGCGTACACAGAGTGAACAACAGAAGAGACTGCATAGGCAGAACGTGGCAATAATACTAATAAGCCCCAAACAACCTTTTTCAGGCTTCAGATGCTACAAAATAAAGCATCAACATAACATTAATTGTATTTGAATTACCAAGACATCTTCTACCTTTGGCCCTGTCTAAATTTGGAAAGATATTCAGTTTTCATATTTAAAAGTTCTCCTGCGTTTAGTATTCTCAGAGTCTCTCACTTTCATCAGCACCTCATGTTTAACAATTACCCATCCAACTACCTTCCAGTTTTAAGAAGGGCACAAACGACTTCTGGAACAAAAAAGGGTCAGGGATTGTCCAGCTCTTGCTCTGCTCAGGTAGGGCACATCTTGAATTGACAAAGCCAACACAGCTTATGTTTGTTACCCCAACTTCAATACTTGCTGAAAAATCCACATAGGTACAGGCTGCCTCTCAAACGACAGAGAAACAATTTTGCAAAATAACTGCATTCATTTCCCTGCCAACCCTGGCATTCTGCATGCTGGCTTATTAAAAACAGATCCATACTGAGAAAAAAAACATTTAACTATTTGAATACGTTAAGGTTGGGTCAATAAAAAGAACAAAACGCACTTGTTCAGCACCATTACTTTGCCTAGAAGTATTGTTCTGAAAGTAACGTGAACTGTGATAAAATCCATCCAATTCAAAGACAGGACATAAGGTGCATGAAGAAAATAAAGTCAGTCAGAATACAAATTCTTCCTGAGGAATCAAAAAACTCCACCAAAACCCACCTTTCTTCTCCAAGCATAAACCACATAATTAAGTAACAAAATAGTATCCTAAAAGAATATGTAACACACGTAGCTCCTCCAGATCTTTTATTTCTTCAACTAAAAGAGAACTTACAGTCCACATACTCCCAGTCCTTATGGCAAAGCCTTTCTTACCTGCTTCAGGGGAAATAGAAAACCCACCCACTTCCCACAGAGTTAGCAAGAGCCTACCCAAAACCAGAGACGCTACCTTTTCTTTGGGCCCGTATTTAATGGCACAGGTTTTGAGGTAAAAACATGTTATTATTCAGGTGCTGAATATTTACAAGCTCTCAGGAAGAACCCCATAATTTACCAAAGGGAAAAGGATGGAGTAAACAAGTACTTAGTCCTCTAAGTCATGAGCAGCAGGATTTGAAATCAAATCCAGATGTCCTGCTTCCCCAAAGCCAAAGTTTTCATCTTCCAATGATTTATCTAAAACCCATTACTAGGCAACACTTGCAAATCAACAAGTTAAAGATCTCAGCTGGCAACAGAAATGGTAGTCCATCTATCCCTGCACTTCCTTTGTGCCAACTCCGGCCCTTGCCCGACCACGCCACACGCCAGTTTGGCTCATCGAGATGACAGAAAACTAACTTGGCCCCAAAGGGCAGACGTTTTCTGCTGGTGTAGTAAGCAGCACCTCCACCTCAGCCTGGAGTATTGTAAGAGTATTTCCAGTTACGCACTCTTCTATTTCCCAGACTTTTGATCAAGCTGTAAGGGAAAAAAAAAGAGCTAAACCATAGTATTTTTGCTATGTAATAGTAAAGCCTATCACAAATGCATCCAGAATGCTAAAGCCAGCTTCACAGCACTAAAGCAGACATGGACAGGGAGCAAGATACTCTGTGCTTGGCCAGCCTGAAGTAGAGCTCATCCACATTTAACCCAGAGGAACACAGTTTACATGTTATGTCAAAAAACCAATCCTTTTAAGTAACTAGCTTCCTTTCAAAAACAGCAGTAGTACAAAAACCTAGAGCCTTGTGTAAGTTTTACCAATCTTTACCTTTTTAAAACTGTAAGTACGCAACTTCCTGGCCTGTATCAGAACTAGTGTGGCCAGCAGGAGTAGGGAGGTGATCGTGCCCCTGTACTCGGCCCTGGTGAGGCCGCACCTCGAATCCTGTGTTCAGTCTTGGGCCCCTCACTACAAGAAGGACATTGAGGTGCTGGAGCGTGTCCAGAGAAGGGCAACGAAGCTGGTGAAGGGTCTAGAGAACAAGTCTGATGAGGAGCGGCTGAGGGAACTGGGGCTGTTTAGCCTGGAGAAGAGGAGGCTGAGGGGAGACCTCATCGCGCTCTACAACTACCTGAAAGGAGGTTGTAGTGAGGTGGGGGTTGTTCTCTTCTCCCAAGTAACCAGCGATAGGACGAGAGGAAATGGCCTCAAGTTGCGCCAAGGGAGGTTTAGTTTGGACATCAGGAAAAATTTCTTTACTGAAATAGTGGTCAAGCCTTGGAACAGGCTGCTCAGGGAAGTGGTTGAGTCACCATCCCTGGAAGTGTTTAAAAGATGTGTAGATGAGGCGCTTAGGGACATGGTTTAGTGGGCATGGTGGTGTTGGGTTGATGGTTGGACATGATCTTAGAGGTCATTTCCAACCTTAATGATTCTATGATTCTTATCCAGCGATTTACTAAGGTGTTAGTGTGAAAAGCATTTATAAAATTAATCATTTGCAAAAGCAACCGCCATACAATGGAAGCAAGTAAAGCTTTATTTCAAAACAAAATACAAACTTTGTTGCCTCGCACTTGTCAAAGAAGATTGTTCACAACTAGGTATTGCACAGAGACCACACTACCAGCAATGACAAAATTACTTCAGTGTTACAGTGACAGACAAGATCTTCACCCTTCAGCCTCACTCTTGAAGGCTGCAGAGGGATTCAATACTCCACCAGTAAACCAAGACCTTGGATTATTGCAAGAACCATCATATTGCATCAGTGTATTTCAGAGCATAATAGGTAGGTGACTACGCTTCACTGAAGGTCCTGCAAAAATCCATGTTATTTCTGCCTTTCCAAAGCATCCTGTAAACAAGCACCTCCTGCCCAGGGAGCTTCCAAACCCCTTTATACACTCGCTGCCATCAGCTCTGGAATGCCCCTATTCCAAAACCACCAACTTTTAGGCGACCAGCAACAGGCACAAA
This sequence comes from Fulmarus glacialis, assembly GCF_000690835.1. Classification (NCBI taxonomy): domain Eukaryota; kingdom Metazoa; phylum Chordata; class Aves; order Procellariiformes; family Procellariidae; genus Fulmarus; species Fulmarus glacialis. The sequence goes on along the minus strand of NW_009222839.1, from coordinate 4,079 downwards.
CTGAATTCAAGTTTGATTTGAAAGTCCACGAGGCTCAAAGGCATCGCCAAGACATTGTTTTCATCTCCTGTCTGCACTCAGCCTCCCAGTTCGTAACGGTGGCATAGAAGCTCAAGATGCTGCGATTCCATACTAAGCTTAGGAGACGAGTGGTATGCACAGCTATCTGTGCCTCTCTTCACCTCCGGTGCCAGAAAATATCACCCCCTCCCCACAGGCAAGGGCCCAACCTGTAACTCAGATTGGAGGTGACAAATGTTTGACTTTCTGCAACTCGCTGCACCTCCACCTGCACTCACACACAAGCTACAAGACTTCCCACAGCCCTCCAAGTCAGCTTCTGAAGCTAATTTAAGGCTTTGTGTCTACCTTTCCAAAGCAATGTACAGTCCTACCAAGACGACAGAGGAACTCTGACCAGCAAACCACAGGGCAACGGCGCGAGTTTAGGACACTCAGGTCGCAGAGTGCTGCAGGAAGCCTGCGTGAGCCAAGGACGAAGTATTCACGACAAAGAGCTCTGTACATGGCACGGACTTTCACATGCCAGCCAGCAGAAACTCAGAGTCTGTAACACCTTCAGGAAACAGCAAAATCTCTGTCTTTGGAAGAGCCTTTACTAAAAATAGATACCCCTCTCCACTAATAAATCCTCTCAGGATTTATTACAAGCCCAAAAAGTTTTTCACCATTACAAGCCCAAAAGTTTTTCACCAGGATTTTCATACACAAAATAGTTGTTCTTAGATGCAAGCCCTCATCCGAGGAGAACACTCCAGGAAGTCTATGAAGAACATTGCTATTGCTGCCTCTTTTACGTGGATGATGCTCAAATATTACCATTGTTTTCAGCAGAGATGTTTCTCCTAAATCCCCCTTCTCCCCACAATGGGAAGAAAAGAAGGGAAGCCGACAGAGTCAAGTATGCCACGCTCTACTCAAAAGACAAGTACATTTTCAACTCAAGACTCAAATACGAGTGTGACGATCATTACAGAGATCAGACTGTCAGAGTCGCCAGCTCCCTCCACTGTTGTACCCATGCAGCAGCCAAGCCCCTAGCTGAGAGGTTTCCAAGCTTGCTTCGGCCAGCTTTTAATAAGCTAGGAGAATTGTAGGTTTGTTACTTTACCTAGATGACGTTTTCATTCAATACACATCTCACTGCAGTGTACAGTAGTCTGTCAGCAGTGCAGGGTTTATCTAAGTAGACATGACAATCATGTACTCGGCAGGGGATTTATCAGAAAATCATCACCATTAAAACCCTTTTTATTGCCTGCAGCTAGTGATTATTTCATCTTTTCACCGTGCTGCTCCATAAATAAGAGGGCAACTCCTGCTCCCAGAGAATCCAAAATAAAGTACAAAGTCTTCAGCAGTGCAGGAAGCCATACACTGGGAAACACACAGAGTGTGAAAACATAACGCATGCTCAATGAGGGGTCACCTCTGTGTCATCTCTTATCCGTGGGTCAAAAGGCAATCTCTGCATCTAATTAACAGAAAGTCTCATAAGAGGTTCATCTATTATGAAAGCAAAACAAGTAAGAAGCAGCAGAAAAAACACTCTCCTGTTTTAGAGATGCAGTAATTAGCAAAAGTACCTGGGTTCAACAGCGTTTGAACACCTCTTCCTTTCTGGCTGTTAAAAGGCTTGATTAAAGCTCTGAAGGCTGAGGTAAAGATCAGGTTCAGCTCTGGCAGATCATGCTTGAGAAATACCAAGTGCTGAACAAGTTCTGCTACTCCCATTTGCTCTGCTGCTCCTGCGGATGTAATGAAACAGGTTCCTGCTGGCTGTGCCTTTGTGCTCGGGCAGAGCGGGCACGAAACACTATCCCTTGCTGCAGGTGCTAGAGGATAATACGCACGCTAGGGAAGGAGTTGGGTACCATTTCCTCAAGTTACTACTGCTTGACAAAGAGGGGATACGCATTAAGCTCGCCAAGTTCTGCTTTGAGATTTCACCTCAGTCCCTGACGTAACCTGTGCCAAACTGATACGCCTGGATGCTGCTACCCTTCCCAACTCAGGAGGCGGAGGGAGCGATCAAAAAAGGACACAGCTTTCTCCGTGCTACCTCGCCACCGAATCTCGCCTCGGATCCAAGAGCTGAGCTACTGGCAGTCGCTGGCCTCTGCAGAGGCAGCTGGCCGAGGAAGCAGAGGGCAAGTTGCAGCAACAGCACTTCTGTTTTCCATTGTCACCTGATGTCAGTTCTCCCCACATAAACACATATTTTGGACAAGTCACTGGACAGACAGGAGAAATGGAGGTTTTGCTTTCAGCTGCTCATCAACCAGCATATGATGGCACTCATTTTGGTGATTACCTAGAAGATACTTACTCATTTACTTATTCTGCATACCGCAAAGCGTTTAATAAGAAGGAAGTGCGGATGGATGAAGTATTTGGACCTTAGGGATGTGGGGTCTTTATAAGGGTGGAGTTTTTCCATGTTACACATTCTAGACTCAAAGAAGACTTACTTAGGAGTAGACGGAAGCACAAGAGAAAGGCTACCATATGCATTTTGTAACATTTTACAGAACCTTCAGGGCTTTTTTTTTTTTTTTAGTAGTTTATATGCTCCCTCTGAGCATGGCAATTTTTCATAAAGTTGCTAACTTTAATAACATGCAGTTTCCCTTCAAAAAAATACAAAAAATTCACAGAATACAGTTGTCGGATTATCTTACATCTCAAAATGGAGTACAAACAGCAAAAAGCACCAGCTCTAGATAAAAGGTCCGCTTTATCGGAAGCCTTATCAGAAGTCAGTGCACTAAAACCCAAGATTAAAAATTCACCAGCAGCCTTGTCCACGGGGTTTTACTGAAAAGGCCAGGTGATTCAAAAGTCTGCTTCATCATAACATTTAAGCTACTGAAGGTGCAACGGTGTCCCTGGTCAACCCACAAAAGAAAGTCACAGAATTTAGAAAACACAGCATCTTCAGTCAACAGACCCAGAAAATTCTGCTTCTGTATTAAAAATAATAATAACAATAAAATAAAAATCAGTCTTTAATATGAGATGTTGTTGCCAGCAGGGGAGTTGCTCTGTGAAGAACCTTCGGCACAAAATACTAGGTTAGCATTATTAAACACGCTAACTCAGTAAGAATCAGCACTTTACAAGAAAATGAGCACAGTGCCTTCAAGAGAGCTACAAATCAAGGAAAAAAAATCATCCACGCAACAAAGCCTAGGACACCTTCGACAGATGACTCCAACGTGACCTAACAGACCTCACTGCGCTTTAATGACTCCTCCAGCAGAAGGCCTCCCCTCTCACCACGCATGGAGGATGCTCAGTGCGGACTTTCAAGACGTCAAGCCTGTAACTTCCTGAACGTGCGTACTACTTCCATCTGCAAAACGTCAACCACACATTAAAAAACCCTAACGAAAGACACAGTGATATTTAGCTCCCTCAGGCCCCCAAAAGCCATTGGATGGACAATGGCACATCACCAACTTATGTTGCGCATAAACAAGTGACTTCCAAAACTTTTGTTTCTGTCACCACTTGGTAGTTCTCTTTAGTACTAGAGTCCACGCCACAAAAATCTCAGCTACCGTTCACGTTATCAATTTGATCAAGAAACCAAGAACTGGTGACCCCCCCCCCAGCCTCTGGCTCTCATCACGCCTTTCCAAAGCAGGTCAGGGTACACTGACTGAACAAAGGGTCTATGGCAAGAGCTTGCCGCCGCTTTGGCACAACCCCCCGGGGGTCCGGGTGCACGATGTCCGTTAACAAACGCGTCCGATGCAAGAGAGCGTTAAGGCATATCGGCTCTTCAGGGCCGCTGCAGCAGTAACGGCGGCACAAGCCTGCCTGAGCCCCCACGCAGCCCTCTCTAAGGGTGTCCTAGCACAGCGGCCAGCGCAGCGCGATGGCTCCGAGTCGTCGGCAAAGGTTAGGTCCCATCCTGTCAGATCTGACAAAACAAGCAGGGGAAAGGCACTCCCGAGGAGCGCGCCCATTCCGGGCAGCGAAGCGCCAGCACTGCTCGCTAACCACCTTCAGCTCCGGACACGGGGCAGGCGCAAAGGCCGGGAGGCCGCTGC
>NW_009222838.1:7331-7600 GCF_000690835.1 Fulmarus glacialis | reverse complement strand
TATCACTGGGATGGGGGTTCCTGCGCTGCGGGGCTTAAATGAGGCCGGGGCGAGGGGCGCAGAGCTGAAAGCCCTCCCACCCAATTAGTTTTCGGACCGTTTCCAATTTCTGTGCAGACAAGTGGTTATCACTGGGATGGGGGTTCCTGCGCTGCGGGGCTTAAATGAGGCCGGGGCGAGGGGCGCAGAGCTGAAAGCCCTCCCACCCAATTAGTTTTCGGACCGTTTCCAATTTCTGTGCAGACAAGTGGTGGTTTGATGGATGGGGA
>NW_009222838.1:4112-7216 GCF_000690835.1 Fulmarus glacialis | reverse complement strand
GGGCCACTGGCAGTGCCCGGGCTGGGGGCTGCCTGGGTGCTTTCCAGACTTCTGCTTCAGGAAACCCCTCAAGTTTCATGGAGTTTGCAGATTTCTTTTTTTAAATGGTTTTCTACTTGTTTTAAGAGCTGGTTTATGGATGCAATCAGCTCAAGAACTGAAGAGGGTGCAGCAGATGCCGGGGAAGGGCTTGGCACGGGTCTGCCCTGGCCAGAAGGGGCTGAGCTGAGCGACGGGCACGCGTGGGCAGGCGGGACCAGGGTACGCTCCCTGCAAGGGGGATATTTCCAGCCACTGAGAAATGCTGGTGAAGCAACTCTTCAGAAAAAATGCAATACAACACAGGCACCCTTAAAATCCAGTAGTCACTATTATAACCCACAGAGAAGTTTGCATTGCGCAGAGCGGGGCTGGGCAGCACAGACCCACTGTGGATGCCTGGTGATTCCCGAATCACAGCCACAGCCGTGGCAGGGACAGGGACAGCCCTCGCATACCCATTGCACACACCGCACCAGCTCCCAGCTCGAGGAGCCCGCTCAAACTCCTTCCACAGTTTCTAAGTCATCTCGGTTTCTTTTCAAGGTTTCAGAGCAAAAGGTCTCTGACGGCAGGGATATCACTATCACGATAGTGATATTGGTGCTCAGCAAGAGCACAAAACGAGGACACCAGACGCTCCTCTGCTCGCACACAGCAGCGCCCGGGACATGCCCACGGGCAGCCTTGCACCCGGCAGCTTCGACACCGCTCCTGCATCATCTGTAGAAGCTTCTGCACAGAAACAATGCTATTCCTGCCCACATTTGCAACAGCAAGTCTGAGACGAGGCAGGGAAGAGCATGGCTGCGGACCGAAGCCACGGGATGAATTTTGCTGTTTCCTCCCCGCGCCGGTCCCGGAGCTCACTCACAGCCAGAGACTCTGGAGCTGCATTTAAAAGCCCAACAACTGCAACTGCTTTAGAGAGTCCCGGCTGCAGAGGAAAGCCTGGAGACAAGCCTCGCATGCAAAGCAAAAGATCAAAAACCAGGTGAAGAATAAGGCCAGCCCAAGATGTAGTTATTTTTCAGCTCTCCCAGGTCTGGAAAGGCTGGATTCAGCAAAGCCACGTTCAGCTCCCAGCTACAACCTCATCACGCGTCCATCTACTTATCCAGGGGCTAAAAACCTCTCCTGAAGTTCAGCCCATGGAGCTAAGCTTTATTTTCTGTAAAAAACATACCGGCGGGTGGTGGTGTCAGGGCTCCCAGGTGAGCAGACGTGGAGGATGCGACGTCCCCGCGGGCTCAGCCAGGTGAAGATCACCCTGTGGTTTTTCCTTTGGCATTTCCCAAGTGAGGGCTACCCAAACCAAACCCCAAGCAGCTTATGGAAATTAGCATAAGAGACATTAAAGCTATGCTTTAATTATAGATATATGTGTTGACAGAGGACAGGGCGGGTGCTCCAGGATCAAAACAGCTCAGAAGGGCCATTAGAAACCAGCTCCAAGGCAGTGAAAGGTGGCCGAGCTCCCTGGGGTCCTGAGGAGCCTCCGTGAAATCCCCGGAGAGGCCAGCGCGGCCACGCTCCCAGCCCCACACATGACGCACACCCCGTTCCCGAACCAGGCAGGAACGGCTAAAAATACCGGTGTCTCTCCCTCCCCTGAGCATGCAGCTGAGAAACGTTTCCGTTGACTCATTAACCTGCTGAAGAGGCATCAAACGCTCCAGCCGCGACCCACCCCGCTGTTTTAGACGGTGACGGAGGGTGACGGCATCCCGACCCCGGTGATGGCCGAGCCCTGCTCCAATGCACAACGCTCCCTCTCCCAGCACCGTGCTAGCACAAGGAGCAAGTCAGGGCGAACAGTCTCACAACTCTTCACTTGAAGGATATTTTATACCTGACCTAAGAGACCAGAGCTGTCACCGAAGCACCAGGCAGGACAGGGGACAGCGATGCAGCTGCTGGTCCCCATCCCTGCGGATGGGGATGCTGCATGCGCCTCTTGCAGGTGCGAACGCACTGATTTACACACCCGAGCATCTGGGGCTGCCGTCCATCCCGGTGGCTTTTTGTTTCGGGGGGTCAGGCAGAGGCTGGGGGCTGGATTCCCATGACACCGGGCTGCGACGCATCTACCCCCTCCACGCTGGCCCCGAGTGAGCACCCACGCCCGGAGCGCAAACCGCTGCGAGGGGGAGGCGCAATTAATAATGCGCCGCGCTCCTGACCCATAAATCTCCTGCACGATTCATGGGTGATGCAAAGGGTGATGGAGAAGGCCTTGTCCAAGGTCAGACAGCGAGTCCCGGGGGACAGCCTGGGAACGGGAACAGCGGCCCCGAATTCCCACCCCGCTCCCAGCGCCAAGCCCAGGCCAAATCTGGATCTGCTCAGCGTGGGCACGTGCATTTGTTGTGTCTGCTGCACATCCTTAACGAGTTACAAACAACAGCCCAATGCTGCAGTTATTTCAGCAAGGCTCCAGAACAGCTCGGCAGATCATATAATCAAAAGCATGAATGAGCCGCAGAAATATCAGAGAACCAACAAGCTCTGCTGCCTGCTGCCACGCCGCTGCCCCAGCTTTGCATTACATGTGCTTGCCCGGGCACCGTGGCTTCCAGCACCCCCTTGCCCCACAAGCAGCACTGGCAGAGCTGGGGTGCCCGTCCAGGCCCCCCACTAGCCCGCGGCCCCTGCTTCGGGTGCTCCATGTGTGCGGCTCCATGCGCGCCGCCGGCCCTTTGTTCGCTCCCTCTCCGCTTGCAGCGCGCAAGGCTTTTCCTCCAACCCACCAGCAACAGGTTTTGTCCCTCCGCAGCAATGCGGGCACTGAAAGCATCCCGAGGCAGATGTTTCTGCGACCTCTGACCCAAGACTAATGTTTTCCTTTCTGCGCTAAGCTGCCATCTGCCACGGCCGGCACAGATGACACCCAGGCGCTCCCGCAGCCCATCCCACCCCAGCACGGCTCCCGCATGGCGGCACGGGGACTTTGGTCAAATTGGGGATGCGTCAGCCCTGCACAAGCGCAGCCCGGGGACCGGGGGGGTTTCAGAGGTGCTGGGTGCATGGGGGATGCCCTGGATGCGGGGGGCTCAGCAGAGGCT
>NW_009222838.1:2691-3870 GCF_000690835.1 Fulmarus glacialis | reverse complement strand
GGGGGGGACGGGGGGCTGGCGGGGAGCCCCATCCCGGCTGCTGGCCCCGCGTCCCGGCTGCCTCTTATCTGCGCTGCTATCACGTAACCTCTTCCTCACCCTCATCTGCTGGAAGCATAAACGGCCGTGGTTGTTTTCCCCAAGGTATGAGCACCGTGGGAAAGCCAAGGAGGGGAGGCTCAGGCTCAAGCCCCATTTTGGGGGTACTTGAGACTAATGGGGCCAGGAGAGTCCCCGCTGCCTCTGGGGCAGCAGTGAACCCAGGTGCTGGGTGTGGGGTCTCCCCCACCGGAGGGAGCAGCCCCCACCCCGACACCCAACCCCAGGCGCAAGCTGGGCTGGGGGGGATGCCGCTCTCTGCTCCCCAGTACCCGTGGCCCGGACAAGCCACCCTCCCTGCGCCCCAGAATCCCCACCAGAGCCACCCCAGTGCAGAGGTGGTTCAGAAACCACGACCGTGACCTTGCATGGTGCAGAGGGTCCCCACCAAGGGACCGTCACACCCGCAGAGCCCTCTGCGCCAGCAAACAATGCTGTGTGACTGAGCAGATGCCCGTGCCAGTGCGGTCCGGACCCTATGGAGTGAAGCAAGTGGCCAAATGTGAGCAGGACACTCAGATTTCACGTGTTTGCTGGCAACAGCTGAGGGGAGCAGAAATAACCAGCAGGAGAGTCTCCCTTAGCTGCACACAGGACCACAGCCACTGCTCGCTGCTCCCAGCTGCAGAGCGGTGACACGATCCTACCCCATCGTCCCCACACCTCTCGGGGTAACCGTCATCCTTGGGCTTACGAACGGGAACCACAACTGCCTGCTTTCACCCCTTCCCCTGCGCAACCCCAGCAGCTGCAGACCCTGGGCGTTAAGCTTGCTTTCCATCAGCATCCACGCACAAGAGTCACTTTTCCAGTTGTGCCAGCGGCTTCCCGCCCGGCACAGCCTGGAAGCAACACCCCGGCTTTCTCCTGAAGTTACACCCTTTCCCCTAGACACGTTTGCTCGGTGCCAGCCCAGGGAACCCTGATCTCCCCCAGCTCCAATCTGACCAGAGAAACGGCCCGTGCTCAGGGATATGTCCCCGTGTCACTGAGAGAAGAGATCTGCTTCTTACTCCATCTTCCCATTCCATCTTATTCCATTCATTCTTATTCCGTTCTTATTCCCCACGAGCCCCTCCT
>NW_009222838.1:0-2617 GCF_000690835.1 Fulmarus glacialis | reverse complement strand
CGTGCCCCCGCCTCGGAAACGCCCCGCCGAGCACGGGAGCATGCTCCGGAGCCAGGGGAAGGCAGACAGGCCTGGAAAACGGTCCCACTGGGAAAGCAGAGCTCAGCACCCTGCGCTCTGGTCCCATCTCCTGCTCAGCTCCTGCCCTGGCATCGCCACCCTGCTCGGGGTGGCACAGCACCCCTGGAACCGGCAGAAGGAAGATGGGTGCAGGGAGACGGGGAACACTTTTGGACGCTGCTCTGACCTCCCTGGGGCACGTGGGGCCGTGGATGCTCCCTCCTGCCCTGGCAGCCAGGGGCTGGCGGGGGCCGCTTGAGCCCCCTCCCGGCAGCAGGCACGGCCGGGCTCACCGCGCCTCGCCTGCAGCTTCGCTCTGTGGTTTCTGGCACAGGCGTCTGTTAAGAAACCAACCCAGGAGAGCCAAGGCAGAGAAAGCAGAGCTGCCCAGCTCCCCCTCGCCCATGTGGGGCACCCCGACCGGGCGATGCACCCCAAAGCTCCCGCCGGCCCTGCCGCGCTCCCCTGGCGCCGGCATGGCCCCACAAACACCTCTGGCAGCCGCGATGCGGCTCCCAGCACCAAAAACCAGTGCTAGACCAAACCCGTGGTTTTTTATGCAGTCCCATCCAGGCCTTGCTTTATTAAACACTCTGGGACACCAGCCTGGGAAACAAACAGAGTCTCACACAGGGAGGGTGGTTGGCAAAGCAGCAGGTTACTTCGAGTGACATCAGGTTAATAAAGCAAGAGCAGATCTCCAGTCTTATTTAATTAAAAAAAGCAAACTGCAATCCAAAGTCTTTGATGTGTTTTTTTTTGTTCCATTTCATTTTTGACCTAGCCCAAGCCATCTAATTGAGATTTTAAGACCCAGACTTTCATCTGGGAGAGAAACTAAAGGAATTCCCAAAGCTGGATATACTCATGGACAGGAGTGGGGAAAAACATGCTACAGCCCTGTTCCTCCGACCAGTGTGAAGGGGAGAGGGAAAAAAAATGGCTTTGTTTCTTAAGCAGACATTAGTCAGGTCAGTTTGGGAATCAAAGTTCCCATTGTAATGAAAGACAATATAATCCCATTACTAAGCAAAGTGGCCAGGCTATTCACGGGGTGGTAACTGGCTACCTGGGAAGGAGCTGCCTTTCAATGGAGCTTCATTCACAATAAACATGAAAGATGTCGAAGGAAGAGACCAAGACAAAACTCGCCTCATTCCCACCCTCAACAATGGCTGCTATGAAATATTTTTTTTTTTCCCCTAGCTGATGCTTTTTATATCCTCTGCCGGTGTAAAGCCGCACAGCCCCATTGTTTGTGGGAGCGGGCTGCCCTGCGCTGAGCTCTGCTCTCCCCGCTCATCCCGCTCCCTGCTCCTTCTCTTGGAGGAGCCCATTTACGGGGCGACCATGAAGATCCAGCAGAGGATCCCCAGGGAACACAACCTGGGCTGAGGCCGGCAAACGGTCCCACCGCCCACGTGCAGGGCAGGGGCGAGCGTCCTGGGCCAGGTCCCTCAAGCAAGCGGTGACTGGTGTGCCTGTTAGACACCATCAAGTTGCCTGGCTCTTCTTTTCCTCCACGGTGCTGCCCAGCAGCATGGCATTCGAGAGCACCCACTGCAACTGCTCCCTGTTTTAATTTTTCATTTGTAAACATTTTCCATTTAAAAATGTTTTATTCTTTAAGCCAGCAGAAAGAAAAGTCAGAAGTTGGGGGAGATGAGGAATTTCCACCTACCCAGGCCACCCGCCAGCCCAGCACTGCTGGTGCCCGAGGCCATTCTCCCCTCCCCATCCCTTTTGGGGTAAATGCCCATTTTCCCCCACTCTGGACTCAGTGCTGCCCGCACTTGCTGCCTGTGCAGGGCGAATTCACACTGCCTTGCTCCCGGGAGTTCTGGCACGCACGCAGTGCTGGTGTCACCATCTCACTAAGCGATGATGAACCCTCTTATTTTTTTTTCCTTTTCCCCCTTCAAACCAAGCTTTGGCTAAACACTGCGCTGCCCGAGAGCCAAATATGGAAAACTCCCACCCGGGACACGCGTGACCCCGCCATCCCACTCTTCTAATCCTGAACATAAAACCTGAGATTAGGATCTGAACAGCCACCAAGAGTTTAAACAAGCTATATTTAACTCCGATATTTATAAACAGGAGAAGAGGGGGGTTTTGCAGCGCACATGGGTGCCCCTGCGGCACAAACTACCGAAAGCCAGAGCAATTTGTGCCGGGGCTGTTTCGGTGAGACGGTGAGTGGGCAAAGATGGCAATGGCTGGGCAGCGACGGATCCAGCTCCCCCTAACCTCACAGCCATGAAGATGCTGGTTTCTCTTTGCAAGCAAAGCAAAGCTCCTGAAAATAGTTATTAGCAACAAAAACCTTGCCCCCTTGGAAACCATGGCCTGAGGGACGTAAAGCGCCTCCGAGCAGACGGGTATCTGCTCCCGGGATCTGTATCCTGGGATTTCTGTTGCTGCTGAGTTTAACCAAGGAAACGGCGAGGGAGGGAGGGAAGACTCTGCCTCCGACACCTTTTGCCGGCAGAAATCCCTGTGTCAACATGACGCCCTTGCCGAGGGAGCGGGGACAATGGTGGCGGCTCTGCCCTCC
>NW_009222837.1:13376-13779 GCF_000690835.1 Fulmarus glacialis | reverse complement strand
CCCATCCCGAGTGCGGAGGCGAGGGGGATGCCGCGGTGCGGGAGGGCGGCTGGCAGCAAACGTGCGCGGCTTTGCAGCCGGAGCGAGCCGCGAGCGCACAGACTCTGCGGAGCCGCAGGTCGGAGCTGGGTGGTAATTTGTTCGGCTGTGTAACCCCATCACGTATAATTTCCTGCAAGGCTTCTCAGACGCTGGTGATCCCAGTTAATGATGAAATCTTTGGCTTCTCACGTCCTGGCTGTGTTAGGCTGGATGAAGCAGCTTCTTCCCAACTCTCCCGTGTGTCCCGCTGAGTCGGGACCCAGCCAGCCAACCGGCCTTTTCTTGCTGGAGATTTGGTGACGAATCTCAGGGCTGATCGGGCACAGAAGAGGGGTTTGGCTGGGACCTCCCTACTGGCTCG
>NW_009222837.1:0-12896 GCF_000690835.1 Fulmarus glacialis | reverse complement strand
GGCTGGTACCTCCCTCCTGGCTCGGTGCTGCTGAGGTCCCCAACCAGCGCTGCCATGTCTGGAGCAGCAAAGGGCAATTCCCGGAGATGTTTTTGTTGACGTGATTTGCTCATGGGCTCTGAGAGCTGGTTGTGTCCATGAGCTGCAGGTCAAGAACTGCAAAGCAATTCTGTGCCCATAGCTGTTGCTCTCGTGACAGGACGCGTGGGTGCAACCCCACCACAGCACCTTCCACGCAGCACCGGGTGGTTGGTGCTTTATCTACCCCAGGCTGTCAGCCCAGGTGCTCACCTCCCTGCTGCACTGAGCCACGGGTGTAAACCTCCTGATTTCGGGACAAAGCTGAGACCTGGCCAGGTTGATACAGCAGTGACCAGACCCTGCTGGAGGAAATGGTTTGCAGTGAGCGGGTTGCAATAAAATGCAACAAGCGCCTGCAAAACCAATCTAATGAAGCAACCCCGACGCGGCAGCCGCGTTTAGAGGCTCTGAGCCGCGGGCTGGCCGTCGTGCCGCTCGCTTGGTGGCTGCCAGGGGTGAGCAAACCCGTCCGTGCACCATCTCCTTGCACCGCACTAACCCCTCGGCTCTGCCCCCCAGCTGGTACTTCAGCAAGATCAGCCGAAACGAAGCCGAGCAGCTCCTCCTCTCGCCTCCCAACCAGCACGGCTCCTTCCTCGTCCGGGACAGCGAGAGCAGCAAGGGCGAGTACTCTCTCTCAGGTAATTTTGTGGCAATTATCCAGAGAAAATGAGCACAGGGAAAGGAACCAGGCAGTTCCTTAGGGGCAGCTACTGGCTTGGTCAGCGTGGGGTGAAAAACACAGAAATATATTTAAAGCGCTTTACGGCATCTTGTTAAAGTGAATTGACTGCTTTTTAAAAGCATGGGGAAAGCTAATAGATGCAGGTATGGATTGCCGAATTGCTGTGGCAAAGGAAAGTACGTCGCTCCCGTCCGGGGTATGAAAGCCCTAAACAATTCACAGTGGCTTAATGATGGTTTCTTAGCACTAACTCCCAGGATTTCATTCCAGCGGCTTCTGTCATCTGAGGGTTGTCTAAAAATATGCCACCGCTCCAGGCTGCCAGAGCCTGGGCTGCTCCCACGTACAGAAATCTGAATTCAGGGAGTTTCGGACCAGGCAGTGCCGTTACGACCTGGTCCGATCCACGTAAAAACAACCTTGAGAAATTCGCGGCGAACCCCGCATCCCACCCCTCGGCCCCCGGGCTGCGGCATGCCTGCAGGAGCTCCAGCCGCCGCTGGTTTCTCCACCTCGAGCAGCCGCGCGCTCTGCCGCTCTCCGAGCAGTTCGTTTGCGTGGGGAATTATCCCTGCTAATAAAGCATCACGTCTCCAGTCCAACTGAGCCCCCTCACCTGCGGCCAGGAGTCTCCTGAGCCAGGAGGTGGGAGCAAAGGGGGTGACGGGGAGTGGGATGTAATACCCCAGGGGCGAGTTGGGTTGCTTTAGGGTGAATTAATAGACCAGGTGCCTGGAAAGGAGAGAGGGTGAGAGTCAGCAGGGAGGTGGGAAGGAGCCGGCGATTGCACGAGCTGAGTTTTCCCCCGCCCGGGCTTCCCCGCAGTGCGCAACCACGCGAAGGTCAGCCACTTCCGAATCTGCAAGAGCCCCGGGGGCAGCCTCTACATACAGAAGGGCCATCCCTTCCCCGACATGGAGGAGCTCCTCGCCTTCTACACCAAGCACTGGAAGGTCATCCAGAGCCCCTTGCTGCAGCCCTGCAGCCCCGCGGTGCGTACAGCGACGGCGCGGCTCGGCCAAGGTCCCAAAGATGTCCAGGGTAGAAAAAAGGAAAGAGAAATTAAGGGAAAATAGAAATAATTGGTCTATCCATTTGGGAGTTTATTAAGCTAAACTTAAAATACACCATTAGTATAGCTGCCAGCATCACCTTGTATCAGCCATGTTAAGGCTGGGGCATGGCATTTATATGTATTTTTGACTGGCCAAAATGCACGGGCTTTTCTGAAATGTCTTCTCCACATCGAAGACTAGAAACCACGTTGTTGCAAATCCCTTTGATACTGAATCTGGAAATACCTGCGCTTCCAATTTTTTTCCGAGAGTATAGTAAAACCACATTGCTTTTCTATAGTTTTCATGTCACTTAGTGTGGCACTCATAAATCCAATTAGAGTATTAATCCCAAACTGCCAACCCATTTCCTGATTAGAATTCCATCCACCAATTATGACTTAGAAATAACAATTAAACGTGAATAATTCGAGAGTGAAATTGAAAGGTGTAAGATAAAAGAAATGCTTAATGAGCTGAAGTCTAAATCAGCCATAATATGCAGTAATACTCATTTGCTCGTTGTTATTTATTGGTGGAAACGGAGAAAAGCCACCTTTGAGGTCTGATGAGGAGTGAATTATGACTTGAATTCCTGATATTTCATGTAGTCCCCAAAAATCTCTCCCCCTGCACACGTTGGCTCCCAGCAGAGGTAATGCAGAGGATGCCCCACATGCTTTGTGCCCCCGATGGACATTTAGCAGAGGGAAAAGCAATGCACAGGCTGCAACACCAGTGCAATGCAGGTGGTGGAGCACCATGTCCTGCTCACTCCTCCGTGGCCACCGGGCCTTGGTGGGCACCAAGAGCTGGTGCAGGCTCCACCAGCAGGTCCTGCCCGGCCGGCTGGTCCAAGTGTGCGATGCCCGTTTCACAGACCCCCCCCGAGAGGGACGGCTGGGAGCGCCCGCGCTGGGAGTTCACCCTGCGGAGGAAGCTGGGCGAGGGCTACTTCGGAGAGGTGTGGGAAGGACTGTGGAGGAACACAGTGCCGGTGGCCATCAAGATCATAAAAGGTAGGTGGAGGAGCAGATGTTAATGGTGGCCTACAGGGTCTCTTGTTCACTGCCACATTGTTCACCCCTTTTTGTTTCCTAGTCCTCTTGGTCACTGTGTCTGTCTTATCAAGCAAACTGTGGTAGGACCTGGCAAGTAGCCACTGCACTACTTCTGTGTACCCACCTAAGCTTGGGCTTCACCTTATTAAAATGGCTCCGTCCAGTGGGTTTGTGATAAGTCACATCAAGTCAAGTCCAATGGGTTTGTGATAAGTCAAGTCCTGATGGGACTATGACCCTGAAAATGGAATCCAAAGCCCCATGGAAAACATCTCTTGGGTGTTTGGATCTGAGACACAGGGTATGCAGACACAAACTTTGAGAGCAGGGGCGGGCTGTGAGGAGGAAAAAGGTCCTCATCCCAGTTGGAGTTGCTGAGCTCCCAACATCCACCTGAAAAAGTAGCTCACAAACAGCCGTGTTGGCTTCTCCCCCAGCTGACATGAAGGCAGAAGACTTCACCAAGGAGATTCAGAACCTGAAGCGCCTGAGGCATGAGAAGCTGATCCAGCTGCACGCTGTCTGCTCGCTGGATGAGCCCGTGTACATCATCACTGAGCTCATGCGGAAAGGCAACCTCCACAGCTACCTCAACAGTGAGTACCCATGCGGCATCGTGGGGAGTGGGCTCCTGGGGCAGCGCTGCTCTGCAGGTGCTTTCCATGCCCTGGAATGGCCCTACGAACCCAAATGAGGACCCTAAGAGAGAGTGAGCCTGGTTTCCATCCTGCTTAGATCAGTGGTAATGCAGAACAATCCAAGGGCACTTGGTGGACGTGGTCTTGGGTGACCTCAAGACCCAAAGATGCAGTCTGGCGTGATCCTTTTGGTGTCCATGTGGGTTGGGTCCCTATCCGTTCCTGCGAGCCCAGCTGTGCTGGTAGGGACCTTCATTTCTCCTTCTTCACCCACCCATGGGCTGCCAGCTCCCATCAGTGGACAGAAACCTCTCTGCTGTATTTGGGCAACTCTGTCTTCGTTAGGAATGAAATGGTCAAACCTCCCCCTGGGCCCGGCGGCATGGTTTTGTTCACCTGCAGAGCTGGTAACAGGCCATGGTCCACCCATCACCTGGCCATCAGTTTATTTTTCTTGGCCTTTCTTTACCTGACCCAGTAATCAGTCTTGAAGGGAAACGAGACAAACAGCTCCCACCAAGACCTGTTTTTCTACTGGGTACACCCCCCTCCTCCCCCACACTGACCTCATTTTCGGTTGGGGCTCCAGCAGCATTTGGTGCCGGAGGAGCTGGAGCTTGCAGGTAGGACGGGTTGAAAGGCTCGGCTGGAGATTTGCATGGTAGAAGGTCACCTTTAGCTTTGAACGAGCCACAGACATCTGCGTCGTCACTGCAGTGCAGGGCACTCTTCAGAGCTCACTCCAGCCTACTCCTGAGGAGCACACGGCTGTGCTGAACTTCCCACATGGCACAACCAGGATGGTTAGGCAGGACCTCCAATTTGAGGTTTTACACGTTCTTCTGGTCCCATGTTGCCAGCACAGGGTCTCCTTCCAAACCAGAACACCCAAAATAGATGTTGCTAGATTGCGCCCAATGCTTGGATCGTCTGGATTAACAGGTCCTGAAGGGAAGTCCCTGGTCACCTCCCACCTGCTCAACATTGCCTGCCAAGTGGCGGATGGGATGAGGTACCTGGAGGAGAAGCACATTGTCCACCGGGACCTGGCAGCCAGAAACATCCTGGTGGGAGAGGAACTCACCTGCAAAATCGCCGATTTTGGACTTGCCCGGCTCCTCAAGGTTGGTCAGTGGGATGCTGTGGTCCCTCCCATCACCTAGGCCACCAAGCTGCCCCATGCCGCAGCCGTTCCCCCGCTGTCCCTTTTCCCAGCCCGCAGCCCCAGCAAAGCCCCAAAAGCAGCGGCTGTGTTCGTCATACCATCCCTCATGACCCATCTCCCATTGCTTTTCAGGATGACATTTATTCCACCAGCAGCAGCACCAAAATCCCAGTGAAGTGGACAGCCCCGGAGGCAGCCAACTACCGCACCTACTCCCTCAAGTCCGATGTCTGGTCCTACGGGATTCTGCTCTACGAAGTCTTCACATACGGACAGATCCCGTACGAAGGTAGGGCTGCCAGCCCCCTCCAGCACCGCTCCGTCCACACGCCGGGCAGCTTGCCCATGGTCCCCAAAAGCCAATGTGTCATGAGTTGTTATATTGTCCCTTCCACAAGGGATGTGGAAGCAGCTCCTAGAGCATGAGCAAGTTATTGTCCACTTTGGGGATTGCTTAGAGGGATTTTCAGTGCTTGCAGAGTGGGTGCAGGAGCTGGGGACAGGAAGGTAGTATGGACTGGATGATCTCCCACAGCCCCTCCTCTACCAGCCTCATGGCAGAGAGACACCATTTCACAGCAGCGCCAGTTGACATCTTGGCCTGCTGCAGGTGTACCTTCAGGGCATCCTTTGGGGACATTAGATTCAGGGGCATCTTCTCCTTCCTTGCAGGAATGACAAACCAAGAAACCGTACGGCAAATCACCAGGGGCTACCGCCTTCCCCGGCCCAGCTCCTGCCCTCCCGAGATCTACAGCATCATGCTGGAGTGCTGGAGCGGTAACACGGAGGAGCGTCCTACCTTCCTGGCCCTGCGGGAGAAGCTGGGCTTCATCTACAGACGGCTGCTGAGCTCCCTCTCCTGAGGGATCCCGTCCCACCATCCTTCCTGCACAAGCCTCTCCAGGCCAGCTCTTGCCAAGAGGCTCCTTCCTTCTGGTTTGCCCTCTGACAGGGCTCCAAGGAAAGCACATCCCCCCCAAAACCAGCCCATGGTCCCTCTCGGTCAGGATGCAGGGAGGTGGCCAAGGGAAAAGGTAACGAGTTGTGGAGAACTCATTGCTGGCGCTTGGCTGTGTAGCAGTCTGGAAAAGCCCCGTGGTAGTGAAGGCATCACCCAGAGTTTACATCTTCATTCAGCCAGTAGGGTGGGAGGTCCCTGCCGCTCCCCACGCCGACGTGAAGGTTTGCAGTTTGTGTTCAGTTGTGGCTCCGCTTGATTTTTCTTTGTATTGTGTGTCCGGTGTATTTATCAATAAATGTGTGTGCATCCATCCACGGGAGTCCTTGCAGGGCATCGCTGGTTGCTCTGCCCTCACCACGCTCCTCTCCTGCCCAGGAAGCAATGGTTTGCAACCAGTCCCACTCTTGCAACCACAGATAGAATCATCTTCATGCCTTTTTGGTCTCTGTTCCTCCAGGTGTGCATTACACTGTGTGCCTTTGCCACCCCTTTCCCAGGCAGCCGCCCTGCTTGCCCCGAGGACCCTGCACAGGCAGCTCCCGCCCGGGCTGCTCTGCTCTGGCTCCTTGTCTTGCTCACCGTCGTGTGGTTATTCCAACAAAAACGTATGTCTGGGTTCAAATATTTAATGCATGCTTAGCCCAGGTGCAGGCAGTGCTCAGTAAAACACTGCTTCACCCAGTTTTGCTCTTCATCACAGCCATGGTGCAAAGCCAAGAGATGCTCCCATCACCCCCAGCTCCTCACCAAGCCCCTCTCGCTGGTCCTGGGGGACGGCAGTACAGGAGGACCTTGAGCCTCCTGTCCCCCCCAAGCTGGGGGGGATGTTTGCTCTGGCCGAGCACCTTTTGCGTCCCCATTCACTCTCTCAGAGGCCGGGCTGTCCTTGGCAGCGGTGGAAGGACTCACTGGAAGCAGCACCAGGAGCAGTGCCACGGGGACAGTGCCAGGGGACAGTGCCCCGGCCCCCCCGGGCTGGCCCGAGCGGGGCTGCTCGAGCACTGGCACGCTCGGGGCACCGGTGGCAGGGAGCATGTCCATGGGTGAAGGGCGGCTGGGGCTGCCTGGGTTTAGGTTTCCTCCTGCCAAGCCCATTTTGCCTGTTTGCAGGAGAAGGGGTGACCAGTAGGACTGAAACAACAGCAGGGTTGGAATATATAAAGTTAATAAAGTTTATGCAATACTCTCCCTGTCTGAGCAGCACCCGTGCTCTGCAAAATAGCAGAAACGAGTCTGGCTGTTAATTGAGCGCGTCTGCGTGCACGAGGGGCCTGGAAAGGGGAGGTGAGAAATGTGGTTTAGGGGTGTGATAAATTCTGATCCAGCCACGCTTCCTCTGAAGCTTGAGCCCTCCGGAGCTGCGGCCATGCCCCGGGAAGGGGCAGCTCGGGGGTAGAGTGTTCACAGCTGGAAAAAGGAACAGGTTGGGTTTGCTGTGGTGTTTGGACGGGGTTGCAAGAAGAAACCCTTGTCTCGCAAAACGTTTTGCAGCGCGATCAAACACCCAAGCGGAGAGCACACGTACGCACAGCCCAGGTCCCCTCCTACGAGAAACTAAAGACCGAAGCCGTGACGGGCAGGTGATGGATTTATTGCACGGCAAGAAAGGGCTGGGACACGCGTGGTGCAGGCACGGCAGGGCTGTTGCAGCAATAAAGATATTAAATTTGCAGGTCTGGCTGCCAGCAGATGGAGCTAAAAAATTAAGCAGGAGGAGAAGGGTGTGCGTGGGGTGACCGGGGCGGTGGGGCTGGCATAGGGAGCAGCGGTGCATGGCCGGGGTCCCTCGAGAAGGGGGTGACAGCACCCCCCCCTGCCTGCACCAGCCCCATCACACTGTGGCCCCAAAGCAGCTCGCTCTGCTGCAGCAATGCCATGATGGGTGGTGTGGAGGGGGACATGGCGCTGCCCACAGCTGCTTTTCCTTCCTCCTCCACAGCTTCATTAAAAGCCGATCTGCTGCTTGGGTTTGCCCTCCAGCACGGTCTGCTGGGTTTCAGCATTTCTCTGAGTCATTACTTGCTTTCTAAAAGCAGTCAGAGTTGCGGGGGGGGAGCCTGGATTTTCTTACCTTCTCCCAGGATCTCAGCCTGGGCTGGGCACTGCAGCTCCCCACAGAATCGGGGCTGCTACGGGGACTGGGCTCTTCCCGAAATCCATCCCACAAAGGCAGAGCTGCCGGGGCCCCAGTCCTTTCTGAACCCCTCCGGGGTGGGCATTGCAAATCCTGTTGTTAAAGGCATTCGCCTGCTCTGGTTTCAGCCTGGCATGTGCCCTGTTTGTGGATCCAACTTGTCCGAGTGGCATTTGAAAACAACGTCAGGCTAATGCGACGTATTTGCGCTGCACAGTTTGTTTCTATTTTTAAGGTCCCACATTGGCCTTTGAAGGGTGAGGGGGAAGCAAAGCTGCTGGAGATTAAAAAAAAACAAATTCCCCAAGCAACAAGAGGCAGGCAATGAAAAGAAATATTCCTCATGCCGGGGGCTGCTGCAAGAGCTCCTCCAAGGGCGGCGGGGTGGCACGAGGGCGGCTGCAAGAGCCAAGAGCGAGTGGAAAGCACCGGCTATTTTTTTCCCCCAATATGTGAGTTAATCAACAGTCAAAACGCGGCGTCTCGTCCAGCGGCACGAGGCAGTGGCAGGGGAGCAGAGGAGGGGACGTCCGTCCCCCGTGGGGGTTGGTGCCGTGGGAGGTGGGTGCTGGCCCCTCCTAGCAAGCCCAATGGCAAAGGGGAGGATGCTTAGGGACGGGTATGGTATATAAAGAGCCCCTTTGCTTGTCTCGCATCTGTTGCCCAATGAATCCCTTGCTGCCCCATCGCACCGATGACCCAAGACACGGGAAATCAGCTGGCAACAGCAGTGGGGATGGAAAGAGCACAAAAATAAACGTGCTTGGCTGTCAAATGCTTTTCCTAAGCACAGCTGAGTGCCATAAGAAAGGCCCCACAAACAGCAGGCACCCAAAGCAACCGAGGCGCGGCCGAGGTCTTTGCGCCTGGCCATGGCATGAAGCTTCCTGGCGGCACAGTCTGGAGGGACCGGGGTCTCCCTGGTTTTTCTCCCTTTTTTTGGCCCCCAGCAGAGCAGCAGCGCGAGCCTGTGAGACTTTGCAGACATTCAGAAAAAAACCCTTTAATTCAGCAGGGCTTTTTCAGGCAGTTTTGCTCCACTGGACAGGGAGCCCCTGGCATCGGGGCAGCCACTCACTGATGCTGCGGTCCCTGCTGTAAATCCAACCTGCCTTGCAGCAACGTGGGAACGAGCTTAACCTCCATGCAGCACCCAAAAACGGTATGGAGGAGCGTCAACGTGCTGGTGGCATTGCAGCAGGCAGCCGGAGCAGCTCACCCAGAGCTGGGTCAGGCCGGGGAAAGTGCCCAGCTGAAAACCAGGGACGCCAGGATTGGTGCCTTTGCTCTGCCACAGCCTCCCGCGGGTGCCTGGGGACAGTTGCGATCACGAGACCAACAAGCAAATACGGCCGGCAATATTGACTTTCCCTTTGTGTATCCACACTTTAATCTGCAGCCCCTGAGGCTGCAGGCTTGGAAAAAATATTCCTCTCTCCAAAATCTGGGGCTTCTACTGGGAACCAGCAGCAGATGAGACCCCACTGCTCCCCCGAGGCATCCCGGGGGCGAGCAGCAGCCAGAGGGGTTTGCCGGGGGCATGGGAAGACTCTGGAGCAGAGCTTGCTGGTATGAGCCAGTGCCACAGCCACCCTTCCCAGCTCACCAGCCAGACAGCACGCCTCATCTTGTCTTACTCAGAAAGGATTCTTTGGTTTTTTTGCTTGATTTTGATGTATTTTGTAAGTTTAAAGGCTGCCACGTGCCTCCCTGTGATACACAGCCACATGCATGTGGGTGCAGCCCCCCCCAGCAGTGCCCCGCACCAGCAGTTTGCTGCCTGGCTGGAAGTCACGTCAGATCAGCTGTGGTGTGATGATGTGCCACCATGGACTCGGAGGGGAGGTCCCAGTTCTCCCCCGCCCCTCCTAGGGACAGGGGGGACAGAGACCCTCCACCCTGAGGACAAGGACCGCCTGGAGATGCAGAGCTCAGGGCAAAGTTTACACAACATTTTTCCCTACCAGAAACAAGGAGCAAAGCTGGAAGTGACCCTGGATGCCTCTGCAGCGCTGACAAAAAGCAGAGCAGCCACCTCCCCCCCAGCTGCTGCCTGGGCCAGCCCCTCCTAGGGACAGGGGGGACAGAGACCCTCCACCCTGAGGACAAGGACCGCCTGGAGATGCAGAGCTCAGGGCAAAGTTTACACAACATTTTTCCCTACCAGAAACAAGGAGCAAAGCTGGAAGTGACCCTGGATGCCTCTGCAGCGCTGACAAAAAGCAGAGCAGCCACCTCCCCCCCAGCTGCTGCCTGGGCCAGGCAGCCAGGAGCTGCCCGAGCACAGCTTTGCCCTTCGCCCCTGCCTGCGCGGGATGCCGGAGGGACAAAGTCACCACTCAGGGGTCCCGCAGCCCCTGGCTGCCACCGGGGCTGCAGCACTTGGTGCATGCAGGGACTGCCCCGTATCTCATGGTGGGGCTGAAAGCAGACCACGGCTGGAAGATTTGGCATCTTTAAATCCACCCCTGCCAGGGTTTTGTTTGCCTCCAGCAGGAACGGGGTGCATGCAGGCACCTGCGGGCTCTTGTTTTCTCAGTGCTTTATTGAGCAGCATTGCCCAGCTATCAGGCTGATCACAGATGGGCCAAACAGCCAAGCTGACTAAGTCAAGGCAAAAATCAGCCAAAACACCACTTAGGGCAGTACAGCACATGGGCCAGCCGGGCTCCAGGGCTGCCCAGCCCCGTGCACCCCCTGAGCTGCCATCCACGCCACAAGCTCCAGCCTGCCATCAGACCCATGAAATGCAAGCCCTTAGCAAACCTCCTCTCTCCCTTCGGTATGGAGGGCTCACTCTGCACCCAAACCCTTCCCCCAGCCCTGAGCAGACCCGGCTCAGACCCAGGCACTCGCTCCTACCCCAGGAGGCACCGGAGCAGGGCAGGGTGCACCCCCTGAGCTGCCATCCACGCCACAAGCTCCAGCCTGCCATCAGACCCATGAAATGCAAGCCCTTAGCAAACCTCCTCTCTCCCTTCGGTATGGAGGGCTCACTCTGCACCCAAACCCTTCCCCCAGCCCTGAGCAGACCCGGCTCAGACCCAGGCACTCGCTCCTACCCCAGGAGGCACCGGAGCAGGGCAGGGCAGGGCAGCAATGTGCTCAGGGAGCAGAGCGAGTTCAGCGCCAGCAGGGACAGGCTGTGCAGCCAAGTAAGGAAGAAAGGGTGGGGGAGGCATTTGCAGCATTGCTGCAGCTAAGCCTGATCTTGCTCACATGCAAACCACACACGTACTGGTGAGTCACTGGCACTACCGTGCCACCCGGCGTCACCGGACCCCGCTGGAAGTGCTGCGGTCGGACGCTGCACCGTGTCCCGGTCTGACCCCACCAACATCCGCAGCACTGCTCTGCTCTCCCACCCCGGATGAAAAACAACCCGCAGGGTTTTAAAAGGCTGCTTGACTTTATTAGTTGCCATTGTACGAGTACAAGGTAAATAAAACGTGTTACCGAGCCTGCGCGGAAAGGGAGTAGCTGCGTTAAGAAAGAGTAAAAAGGCTGGTGTAGGAATCGTCGGGGGTTTTGCCACACTTTTTTTATTACAAAGCAGCACCTTTGCCTTGGAGCAGCCTGCCTACTCTACGGGGGGGAAGGGGCTGTGCCCGCCAGCGTGGGGAGCAGCCGCCGACTCGCTCATGCTGAGGTCCCGGAGCTGGGCTCGCTGGCGTGGCGCCTCCGTCCCGCTCCTGGGGCCGGCACTAAGCCACATGCCATCGGTCCTGTTGTCACCTGCAGCGCTCCCAAGCTGCAAGACAGCAGAGAAAGGGTCAGGCTGACACCGAGGCGTTTCGTCGCTCT
Organism: Fulmarus glacialis; assembly: GCF_000690835.1. Classification (NCBI taxonomy): domain Eukaryota; kingdom Metazoa; phylum Chordata; class Aves; order Procellariiformes; family Procellariidae; genus Fulmarus; species Fulmarus glacialis. The sequence goes on along the minus strand of NW_009222837.1, from coordinate 1,309 downwards.
GCATTTATTTCCGCAGTAAAGGAGTTGGTGCCTTGGGCATGAAGATGTCACCCATCGGGTCAGGACGCACCTCAGGGGACGCAGCAGGGATGCCCCCCATTGCCCTGGGTGCTGCATTGGCACTCCCCCACATCATCTCATCCACGGAAAGCACTCACCTCTCCGGGGACTCCGACACGGTCGTCATGGCCGGGTGAGTTGTCTTCCCGAAGAAGAAGCTGGCCCACCAGTGGCCGGGGTCGGACTTGGGCAGACCTGGGGGACAGTGCGTGCCAGGGCATGTCTGGGTCAGTACAAGCCGGGCAGCCGTGCTACCACCCTGGTCTCATCCCACAGGAGAGGCTGGGTCACCTCCAGTAAGATTTGCAGTGGAGGGGCCGGGAGCAGAGTCCCCCCGCGGCCCCACGCTGAGATGGGTGGCACTTACCTGGCGGGTGGGGGATGACCTCCCCAGAGTACTCCGAGCTGCCGCAGGAGCTGTTGCTGGATGTGGAGCTCAGGCGCCCTGCAAAGAAATCATGGCCATCAGAGCCACCACTGACCCTTGGTTGTGCCGTGAAAAGCAGAGCACAGCCTTGATGTGGCCGTCCCTGGGGTGACACGGCTCAGTCTCATGACTATCTCGCTCCAGTACCTGCCCAGCTTTAGCGCCAAGTCAATAAAAACCACTAGGGAGGAAATACTGGCAAGATTACAAGCTGGCCAAGACAGGTAGCCGAAAAGCACCTGAAGATCTCTGTAGCAAAACACTTGCAACCCCAAAGACATTATTTAATGGCTTTGCATCTGTATGCAACACTTGGGAGGCTTTTGCAGATGACTTGAGGCCAAGAGGCTGCAGATTCCTGCATATAATCCATGCAGTTTTAGTCCAACTGCTAGAAGCCTGTTACTAGTTTCAGCTCAAGGGGAATACTTTATTTCCCTCTCGTTTAGGCAATCCCTTAAACCAGAAAGTCTCTCCCCTGGAGATGTACCAGTAGCTGCCATCGCCCAGACTGGTTTTGCAGCTCATTTCCACAGCAACAGTGCAAGATGCATTTGAAGCTGTCACTTCCCCTCACCTACAACCTTAATAACAAGCGAAGGAGATTGCAAGACCCATCACCAGCTGGTACAACTGGGGAGGGGCTGCAGTGGCCCAAAGGAGGGTCCGAGCAGCAGGAGGGATGGCTGCTGGCTGCCCCCCTTTCTCAGCAAGGAGCCTGCCAGCTCTCGTGGGGCTTCAGCTGAAAGCACAGCTTCATCTCTGCTGGAGCCACATCCCCCCGAGCCTGGCAGAGCACCCTGCCCGCCCTCCCACCGCCCC
>NW_009222836.1:23637-26775 GCF_000690835.1 Fulmarus glacialis | reverse complement strand
TCCTTTCTCCAAAAAGTGTGACATTATCACCGTCTGTAAAACTGCCAAACAAGCGACTCGCCTCTGCATTTCCCTGCAGGGCTGCTCTTCAATTAAAAGCTTTTCTTGATGTTTTAACTTTCACCTCTCTTAATTGAGGTCCCTTTTTCCAGCCTCGTCCCCCTTTTTAATGAGAGGCTAAAATGCCGGTTAACGGAGCTTTGCAACGGGCAGTGCCGGTGACCACACGGTGCGAAACCCAGGAGCGCGTTTGGAGGGCGAAGGCTGCCAAAGCCGAGCTGCTCATGGCCCGGCCAAGTGTCACGGAGCCTGGGAGCAAAAGCCAATGGAAAAATATAGGATCCAAGCCACGTATAAAATGATCCTGCCCTCGGTACACGCTCCCGGGCTCCATCAGTCAGCACTTTAGCAGCTAATGACACAGCGACACTTCTCCTTTCCCTGTTATAAATGCAGGGCAGGGACCCAAGCGATGCGATGGAGGCGAGTCGGGCGCCAGGTTTAGTCCTTGGTCGGTCCCAGCCTCGCGCCTGGCACCCAAATCTCCCCTCCTGGAGCACCGTCGCAGCACTACCACCCCCAAATATCTTAAAATCATGAGCTGGGTTAAACATAGTGAGGGGAAAAAAAAAAAAAGATTGTACATGCTCTTTAATTTGCCTGCTCATTTATGAACAGCCTCTCCCCTGCCAAGTTTTTCTTCACAAAAAAAGAGGGTTAGAAACATTTCATAAAAACTATTGCGCACTTCACAAATTTTCCAAGTCCTTCTTGCACAGGGACGGGGATAACTTTCTGTGAATTACTCATTTTTTAAAAATATAGTATGTGTGCAAGCACAGCACCCGCACACCTTTCTTTATTTTACGCCCAACCTTGACTAAATTCAGAAGCCTCCGATTACGTACACTCGGCCACTTTTAAAAGCTGCTCATTTGTGAAAACCAATCTTCTTGCAAAATAATGAATTGGAGGCTTTCACGGGGATTAACCGCGTGCTGCTGGGAACCGGTACGCGGGGGCTGACAGAGATATCACAGAGGTTCGCAGATCGGCTCCCTCCCTGCACCTCTCCCGGCTCGCCGGGCTGGTTCTTGCGGGTGGCCCCGGGTTGCTGGAGATGCAGCGATCGCATGCTCCAGGCTGGGACGAACGGGAGCTTTTGGGGCTCATTACAAAGGGTTTCCTCGCCGCAGGGCTGATCCCTGCTGCAGACGTGTCCCCTCGGTACATCGTCTTGCTGCAGAAGGTCCCCCGGCTCCTCCGCAGGGCTGCTGCGCTCGCCGAGCTCCTCAAGTTTAGGTGTCCTTGAAATGCTGCTAAAGGGACAAATATCTGCAAAAGCACTCATCTTTTGCTGTCCTGACCGTTTTATTTCTTCTTTCATACAGTGAGCCTCCTAGCTTGTAAACACTTAAACCATCCTCGCCAACTCTCAAGCAGTTTTAAACCTGAAACGCTGCATTGAAATACTTCCATGACTTCAGGTGTGGATTTTATTTCTGGCCTTGGAACAGTTTAAGAGTTTCTGACGTTATGTGCTTGGTTGTCTTTAAAAATCGTTCATTTGCAGCGTACAATCGCCTTACAAAGTCATGGTGTGGGATTTGGGAGGGGAGAGCAGGAGCTGGAGCAGAAGGGCCGCTCGGAGCCCGGGAAGCCCTTCCCAAAGCCTCGCAGATGGGCAGGCAGACGCTTTCGCCGGGGGAGAGCGGCGCGAGCTCTTGGATGAAAGCGAATGGAGCGAGGACAGCAGGATGGGGGAGAGCAGAGGAGCAAAAGCCGGGAGCCGGGTTTCCCAGCCTGGAGGGTTGGAGGCTGCCCGAAAGAGTTGGCAAGCGGGACCACTTACATGCCAACGCAAAGCCATGGGCGAGCCGGGCAGAGGAGATTTGCAGGCACGGGGGTGTAAATACACAGCTAAAGCTTTGGGATAAATTCTGGAGGAGACGTACGTATATTTTTGTAGACAATAATTTTGATTAACAGGCAGAAAATCAGTTTTATAGGGGCTTTTAGGAGGACGTTTGCCAGCATGAATAAGCAATGAGCGCTCTTGCCTGGCTCCGAGGACAGGCTGGGAATGGGGCTGCGGGGCGGAGCGAGCCTCAACGGGCCCAGCGTGTGCCCGGGACCGCATGTCCACCACCTCCTGCTCCGTGGTAGCTCAAAGCTTGGCCAGCACCAGAGCCACTGAAAAAAATGATGGTTTACTCTTTACAGATCATTTAATGCTCTAACGAGATTCCTTAAAAATACAAACGAGCCACCTGATACGGCAGGATGAAAGCCTATCTCCATGGCAGTGATTTTCCTGAAGACGCTTTTCATCTTTGGCTGCTGGAAGCTTTGATGTAAAAATTTATCGCACGCCCTCCCCTAATAAAATGTCATGGTTTTACTGTATTTTTTATATAAGTGTACATTTAGTTTTGAATTATACCAAGAGGCAGGCGCTAGCTTCGGTCGCGTCTGCGACACACAGCATAAATCACGGCTCCCTAGCAACTTCCCAGGACCACAGTCTTCTGCCTAAGGGTACAAGTATCTTCTATTGACTTCAATGAAAGTTTCTGGTATCCTGCAGCGAGAGAATAGGCCCCCAGAGACTCATTTGCTGTTGATTAAAAGCAGGAGACTAATAGCACCGGGCACTGCGGTGCAGCCGGGTGCCGTGCCGCTTCCCGCCCGCACCGCTGCTGCTCTCTGCTGCCGCATCGCCTCGAAGCCTGTCCCTGCTGCTCCTGGGAGCCCAAAGTTCTCCAAAACACATCTTGTTTCCAACCCTAAAACAGCTTGTTTCGGCTGTTACACCCCCAAGCAGTGCCCAGTGTCACCCCAGTGCTCCCAGCTGTCCCACGCTGGGCTGGCCCCCCCACGTCTGCCAGGGGCTGCCCATCCTCACCCAGCCCCTGCCTGCCCGGGGACATCCCACCGCCCCCAGCTGACTTCTGAAAACATCCTGGGGTTCCCCTCCAGCCGCAGCCTTGGTCTGCCCAGCAGCCGTGCAAGGCACGGAGGGACGGGGACAAGGGTTTACGGGGTCACCAGCCTGGCTTTTCATTTCTCGGCCAGCGTGTCCTGTCTGAGGCCGGGGGGGCCAGCAGAGCCCCCCGAGCGCATGGCTGGGGCATCAGC
>NW_009222836.1:19339-23599 GCF_000690835.1 Fulmarus glacialis | reverse complement strand
AGCCACTGGAGCAGCCGTCTTTGATCTGATTGAGCATAACGAGCAGTGCGGGACCTCGGGAGATGCACCATTAGCACGATTAGCCACATTCTCCGGGGAAAGGGCTACGCCGGGGAGATGGGAAGATGACTGGTGATGGAGGAGTAGCAGATGGTCTCTCTCAAGGAGAACGCTGGGACAGTAATTACAAGAGACATGAGGAGAGCTGCTGGCTTGCTCACAAGAATTTGTCCAGGCAATCATGGGAAGCACGAGCCTCTCTGGAGAGCGGGGAAGGAAGCGCGATGGGGGATGAAGAATTTTGCCTGCAGGCTCCCAGTGCGGCGGCCAGAGCCCACCCACCTCTCCCGGGGCGCACGGACTCTCCCTCTGCTTTGCACCATGCTGTGACTCCCTCTTCACCAGGATAACCATGGGTTTATATGCTTTAAGCTTGGCTTTGCTTTCTCCCGCTCTACGTTGTCCAAAGGGCATCCCAACCACCATGCTGCTTGTTCCAGCCACTTCCCAACAGGTCTGAGATAAAGACGCGACCTTGGTTCTTGCTCCTTGTACGGGACAAGCTGTGCCAGGAAGGACGGGCTGGCTCTGCCCTGGGAGCATCACTTCCCAGGGCTGCTCAGGGAAGAAAAAAATAGAGAGCAAAGCTCACAGTTTGCAAGTGTTTTCCATCCTCTTTTGCCCAGCTGTGATTTTATGCCTTATTGCCCCTCTACCCCATGCCCTCATTTTTCTACTCTACCGTGACTCTCTATTCCCCTTGGGGTAGCTCCCTGCCAGCCAAAGCACCGCAGAGGTTAGCGAAGAGTTTAATTAGCGCTCCTCTCCCGCACTGGTGGCCCCGCAGCAGGGCTGGACGAGCAGGGGACATGGAAACGGAGAGGTGAAGAGGGCTGTCCCGTCCCCGGGTGCTTTTACTGCGGGGCATCCCCCGCCCATACGTACCCCTTGATGTTTTAGCTCTGCAATGCAGCCTCAGCAGTAGCTGAGACCTGCAGGTGACGAGGAAATCAGGGCTAATTAGAACTGCTAATTAGATCTCTGCTGAAACACTGCCTCTGCTCTGTGCCTGTAGGCTGTGCTCTGAGACGGGTCCCTCCTGCTCCAAGGGGTCCCTCTGCCCCTGCCACCCCATTGGCAGCCCATGTGCCGCCCACACACGAGCCAAAAAACCAACCAACCAACCAACAAAACCAAAAATCACTTTTGACAAAACCGAAGTATTTCATGTTGCTCTCCCGCTGACTTGGGCAGAGCCGAGGCCCCAGCTCCGCCGAGGGCACCGTGGAGGAACATCCAAGGGAGGTCCATCGCGCTTTATTCAGCTCAGCCTTCAGGGGCGACGCTGCCGGGCGGCTGGGCTGGCTCCGCACGCGTTACAGCGAGCCCAGCAACCCGCTTCTCCCGCAACCGCCAAAGCGGGGCCACGGCGGTCGGGGGGACCCACCTGCCAGGCCACCCTCGCCTTGGGGTTTTGCAGGGAGCAGAGCTGGGATTTTACTCCTGCAAGCTTTGCCAAAGGGCTCTGCAGCACATCTGCCCAGCTCCGGCACCAAAACCCTTCCCGCAGAGCCCTGTTCTCCCCTGTGTCGGAGGAACAGCACAGGGGGACCTCCCAGGGGACCCCGGGGACAGCCAGCTCCTGGCCCTGGGCAGCCAGCAGCACCAGCTTGAGCATTTGAGCTCCATTTTCCCATCCCCTTCCCTCAGGACAACTCAGCTGCTCCTGGAACTCAGCGCACGCATACGTCACCTCCAGGGAGGGACTACCTCCCCCTCCTTAGAGCAGGGATTTAAAATTAAAAGCCCTCCAGGACTGCAAAGTGCAGACCCATGGCCAGGAGCATCGGTACTTTTGAGTTTACCCAGCGTTTGTTGGAAGGGGGGTTGTGCCACGTATCCGCCGAGGACACCCGGAGCGGAGCCACACGGACATTTTGGTTTCGTTGCCATCACCATCAGCGTTTGTCTTGCAGGATGCAGCATTGACCAAGGCAAACGTACCCTTGGGTCAATACCATTTACTATTTATATCAGCAGACCTTATTAGGAGTGCCAGATTAGGCTATAAGGCCCTGATTTACTGGAGCACTTAAGCCTGTGCCTAACTTTAAGTACACAAGCAGATCCATTGACTTCAGCCGTTTAAGTTTCGACGTTTGTAAGTAACTTGCTGAACAAGGACCTACATTATTCATCCGAAACCCCGGGTAATGCATTCTTAGAAAATAACTGTAGCAAATTCTATAAATCCCTGCTGGAAGGACATCCTAAAGCCCTGGCTAGATAGAGAGATTAGCTGGGATTTCTTCATAAACAGTGCGCATACATATATATATATATATATTTAAATCAGGCAGTGCAAGATTGAGCCTTGCAGAGGTCCCAGCTCTGCCTCCTTGCTGGATCTCCGGCAAGGGGACATGGCAGCGCAGCAAAGCATTTTAGCACAGACCAGCCCTTCCCGTAATGCAGCCATATAGGGGACAATGCAATTAAGCAGACTAATTTAAGTGCAAATGTAGGTGCTTATATCACGGGCGCTCAGGCAACATCAGCCATAACTGCAGCCAGTAGCTCAGCTCCTGTATTGCAATACCGAGATGATGCAAAGCCACGTAGAGTTAAGACATAGGCATAAACCGCTACAAGCAGAGGAAGCGGGCATCTCCCTGCTTCAGGGCCCCCTCCACGGAGCAGCAGAGCCCCCCACGGGGTGCAGACCCGTGGTACCTGTGGGAGGTGAGCAGAGCCAGCCCACTGGTAGCAGCGGCCACAGCCCGGGGATCAGCAGGCCACAGCGATGGAGCAGAACAAAGGACAAGCCCGGGGACCATGCCCACGAAGCAGGGCTGGTGAGGCACATCAAAAAACCACCCCATAGCTCAAGCAAGCAGCAAGGGGCTCAGCTTAAATGCATCTCCCAAGCTAAGGGGGAAGGTCCCCAATGAGGCTGCACCCACCTCCTTAGCACCCGCCTGCCCCAGCAGCAGGAGCCCTGGGCACGGCTGTGCCACATCAGGACCCTGATGCTCACAGCCTCTCAGGCACTTTCATGGCGTGCATTAATCCCCTCTCTTTCCCCAGCTGGAATTGTTTCAGGATAAGTTTCGGATGGCTGGGAGGGAAAGCAGCGGTGGCGTGGGCAGGATGCGTCCCGCTGGCTGCACCACTCCATTTGCAGGGGACCTCCGTCTGCAGGGGACCTGGAAGGCAGCGACCGGATCGGCGCTCGCCCGTGGGATGTTTCCTGGTACTGCAGCTGCGATTGTCCTCCGCAAGCCGTCAGGAGCAACCTGCGTGGCGTTAGCGGGGAAAGCACCGCGCATGCTTTGCTGCCAGCCTCCAGAAGACGACTGGCAAAATGAGCTCAAACGACATGGGTTTGAGCCATTTCATAAAATGTAATGGAAAATTATATCCCCGTTGTGCAATTCCACCAGATAGTTGAAAAAAACCCCCAGAAATCTGTTGAAAGGATCTCATTCCGCATTCAGCCTGATGAGCAACAGGAGAAATCCTTGCCGCATCCAAGTGCGTTTGTTGGTGCCCCATGAGATGCGCTATTACCCTCTGTAGCTTTTCCATACGTCGTGCCACGTCTGCGCACGTGGGTGACCACCTATAGGTGCACGGGCGGGGGTGTCTGTGCAGGCAGACAGGTCCGTGTGCGTGTCCCTGCGCTGCGCCCCGTGCCAAAATGCGGGGAGCGGGAGGAAGAGGGTCCGCATGTTTCGCTTTCCTCGCGGTGCGCCTGCCGGTGAGATTCGAGCAGTGGGAAGCAGGAAGAGCCAAATGTTATGGATCCCTCAACCACTGTTATTTGTCCCCATGTGCATTGCTGGTGTTTTGCATTAAAATATATGTTGTTAAATTTATGCCTTAATATATATATATATGTGTAATATGGCTGAGTTATGGTTGCTGTGGGAACTATAACTTTCTTTTTTCCAAGAGGCTGTTATATGTCTTATTATGTTGTATCATCTGGAGGTTGGCTGGAAACAAGATTGCTGCTGTTAATCCTTCAGCATGGAGGGCTGATTAAACCCAGCCGTCCCCTCCTCGGGTCTGGGTCTGCACGTAGGGTCTGGATCTGCACGGGGGCAATCCTCGTGTCTCAGGCTCTAATTAGACCGCTCGGCTGGGGCAGAGGGTCTGGGCTCCAGAAAACAGCACGGCTTAAAGCATGGGTGTGAGCTGGCTTTTGCTTGCTTACCTGCTGCTCTGCTGGGGCGCGGGTGGTGGGCTGGGGACAAG
>NW_009222836.1:17348-19253 GCF_000690835.1 Fulmarus glacialis | reverse complement strand
GTCAACGCTCCTCCTTCCCCCGTAGCGGCCGGGCCTTGGGCGGGATTTGGGCGGAGCCCCATCCCTGCCAGCCTGAGCCCCTCCGCTGGGGAGCCGGGAAGCCAGGAGAAGGGCAGATCCAAAACCCTATGGGCTACAGCCCCAGGGAACTGCCCCCTCCTGCCCGCCCTCCGTCACCTCCAGTTGCCATCAACGGGAGATACCCGAGCCCTGCGCCATGGGGTTTGCTCCCGGGGGAGAAGCGTGTCCATGACCCCTTCCGTACCCGGTCCCAGCGCAGCTCCGCAGAGGACGTGCCCTCCCGCCTCGCCGGCTGAGTGCTTGGGGAGCATCTTCATCCCCACGAGGCAGCACCCGGGGGCGGCGAGACGCTGCTGGGACCCCCAGCACACCAAACCCCCGCTGAAAGCAGGATTCACTGCCGAAAGCCGGGTGCTGGGTCCTCCTAACGCCGTGGCGGGGTTTGTTTGTGTTTCGGCTGCTGCGAGTCACCGAGGTGGCTGATTAAAGGCTTTAATGGGCCATGGAGCGGGTTGATTTGCTGGGAGGCTGCTGTAGAAAGATGGGAAGGCTGCTTAGCGCCTCGGTCACCGGAGGTATAAACAAAGGATGGATTTTGCTAGCACATGTCCACTCTCCTCGTAATGAAACGCAGATTGCTCGCCCAGAAACTGCTCCGGGATATAGACGTTTGTGAGAGGCTAAATGGGCTTCTTACCTTTTAAATATTTATTCCTTCTCTCGCGCTTATTTTTTTTAATTTGCAGAAGGCACTGGTGTATAAAAGCTTCAATGCACAACATTTAAAGGGAAGAGAAGTAATTTCTAGCTGTTAAATGCTGCCCCACCGGACCCCTTCCCTGGCTGGTGTAACAGCTACATCTCCTATGGTGCCCTAAAGAGCAACACATTCGGGCGCCGAGGGACCCGTGGGGGTGTAACTCCTGGCACTGAGAGGCAACGCTGACTGCAAACTCCAGCGGAGACCCGAGCAGCAGCCCCTAAAAGGCATGCTGTGGGGGGGACCCAGCCGTGCTGGCCCCAGAACGGGGAGCGGGGGGCTCACGCGTCTCCAAGCCCAGGCAGGGCTGAGAGCTGCCAGCCCCCAAACCCATCTTTAACCTGGGCTGGGGGCTCTGGGAAGCCTGGCAGCGCGAGAGGCTTTTCCTTTAGAGCATCGATCTCAGGTGGGCTCAGCCCCGCTGCCCGAGATCCCGGACCCAAGAGCTGGCCCGGGGGGTTTCCAGCCCAGAGCCACCCCATCACATCTCCCCAGAGAGGGCAATGTCCCCCACGCCGAAGTGTTCTCCGGAGCATCGTGGCCTCCCATCACTCTCTTGCTGGGGACGATTTCTGCCAGATATAAATAATCCTCCAACTGAGGCTGCAGGAAGGAGTTATTTACAGAGGAGGGATGAATCCCGCTGCAGGGTGATGTTCCCCGCATGACTAATGGCTTTGGTAGCACTACTTTGAGGAGGTCGCGAGGCAGGGAATGGGATGGGGACGGGGCAGGTTCGGGGTGTCCTTGACCCTGAGCCCCCAGGAACGGGCTGGCGAGAGCGTAGGAGGAAAATGGACAGGAGGGGAGGCTTCCCTTGTACCCATCGGTTCAGATCCCTCCCAGGTGACTTCTCAGCTTTCACACTGTCACTCAGCCTTCAAGAGCAAAGATTTCCTGGTGAAATTAAAAGGAAAAACTGGTATATTTGCTGCTTCGAGCCAGGGCCTCATTAAAGCCCAACTTCCCTCTCACCGGTGAGGTGAGTGTTTCTCCCCATCTCGTTACAGGGAGGTAGGGCAAAATTAACCCAGCATAAACCCAGAGACAAAAGGTCGGGTGAAGTTGTTGGAAGATGAAGCCTCGTCCTCCCTGGCTGCCCCGGCTGCACACAACAGCTTGTC
>NW_009222836.1:15047-17308 GCF_000690835.1 Fulmarus glacialis | reverse complement strand
GCCCAGCCGTGAAACACGGGGCAGGCAGCGCGCAGCGTTGATGGAAAAGTACTGCAGTGAAATGACAGAGATTTCCCTTCCACAATACCGATATTTTAAAGTTATTTATGTACTAAATGTGCCAGGGTTGCTATTGTCTCTGCGGCTCCATTTATTGTAAGGCACGCGGCACGCGGATTTCACATCGAGGGCTTTGTGCTGGGGAGGGCTGCCTGCGCGGCACGGCGCTGGGGGAAGGAGCGGCTGGAGCCGGCTCTGGCACCCGCTCTGCCCTTCCCACCTCCCCGGCGCTGCCTGAGGTCGGGCCAGGCGCTTACCGATGCTTTTTAATCAGGGCAAATGCAGAAATCGAGGTTTGCTCTGTAATTTGCTTTTCAGCTTTCATAAAAGGCAAGTGGAGATTTAGAGGAGAGCCAAGGGAGCAGGGTGGCAGGGATGGGACAGTGACATTAGGGCTGTGTCTGGGTGATGCTCCCACCCCCATCCTGCCCCAGGCTGACAGCAGGGTTGGGAGAACGTCAGGGAGGACACCTGAAAGCAGGGACGTGTCGTGCTGCCTGCCCTCCCCGTGACTCAGTTTCCCCATCTGCAGAATGGGGCGGCCGAGCTCCCTCAGGTGGCTGCGGTGAGGGCGGGTGCAGTGTTCGGCAGCCCCGTGGCAAAGGCACCTCGCGAGCCCCGTCCTGGGAGTCACGATGCCCCAGCGTGCACAGAGCGAGCTCCCTGTCCCCAGCGCTCGTCCCGGCTCTGCTTTCTTTGTCACCAAGCGTCGATCCACCTCCAACAGCTGCATTTCCAGGAGCCCTGGCTGTTTGCGCTCGGCGTGACATCACTCTGCTTTGCACTTTACCTTCTGCTCTCCAGACGAGTTTATTCCTGCCCTTGAATGGCTGTTTGGTTTGCAAGTCACTCCCAGCCCGTCGTGCCTCCCCACGGCCCCGTCTCTGCTCTGCGCAGCGTCGCTCTGCCCTGCTTCTGCTCATCATCTCCTCCGGGTTTTTTCCTGGTGACTGGCTGGCGTTGGGATTTGCACCACCTGGTTTGATGCCACTCGCCTCTGCCAATCGCCTGCGTTTTCTTCTGCCTGTTCCACATTATTAGTCCTTTTCTTCTTCTTTCCCCCCCCACCCCCCTTTACATTATGTGTTGCAATTTGGTTTTCTGACATTCTGTTGGGTTTTATTTTCCTTGGCATCGCATCTTCGGGGATTTCACTCACATCATTTCAACCCGAATTTGCATTGACATCATTATGTTTCTTCTTTTCATCCTGCCCGATTTTTCTCTGGAGCCAGCGCTGTTTCAACATTCCCTGACACGGTTTGGGCATGGTGCTCTTTAGTCTTATTCTGGAGAGTTTGCCTTCCGCGGTATGCGATTCCTCACGAGTGCACGCTTGGCGTCGGGCAAGCTCAAGCAGAGCCTGTTTTAGGTTTTCTGGGCTGAGCTGGGGAAACCTTCCCGAGTCCGTACGAGGAGCGGCTGCTGGCTGCAGGGGCCGCGTCCCGGCTGGGAGCAGGAGAGCTGCTCGTAGCCTTGCACCAGCCCCCACCGAGTCAGCCCCGTTTCCCTACCGCCAACGCCGAGATAACAGTGCCTGTCCGCTCTGGCGTCCGAGGAGGTAATTATTGAAGTTCACTGCCGTGAGGCAGGAACGGTTGCTATCATCACAAGGAGAGATCCAAATTCCCATGCGATACTTTGGCTTAAAGCCGAGGTGGTTGGGGTGCCCCAGGCAGGCAGGGGTGCTCCCCCCGCCCCACACACCGGGGCACCCACCCCTTCCGCAGCCACGTGCTGGTTCATGTGCTGTGATCCTCCGGTGCGACCCGGCTGCTCAGCGCCGGGTAGGTACCAGGGCTGGTGAGCCGAGGATGGGTGGGCAGGGATGCCACCCGAAGGCTCCAGGGTGTCTGTCCTTCTGGTCCTCGTCTTGCTGCATGCACTTAGGAAGCCCGATGAGCTCCCTGGCATCAGGCCCTTCCTCGCTAATGTTAATATCCAGCCCTGGAAAATCACCATAGTTATAGACAGCAGAAATTGTCTGGGCAGGGACATGCAGGGATGTGACAAACCAGAGTGGGAGGGAGATACCAGCAGTAATGCAGGTAGCAGGTCAGTGCCTAAGTGGGGAAAAAGCACGTAGGTTCCCCAAATCCCTGCCCCGTGCATCATCTGCCCAACTACCAATTCTTCTCACAGACCATTCCCTCACTAGAGACCTGCTGGGGAGGGGACCCGGAGGAGGTGGACAGACCGAC
>NW_009222836.1:0-14911 GCF_000690835.1 Fulmarus glacialis | reverse complement strand
GGGGAGGGGACCGGGAGGAGCTGGACAGACCGACCGACCATCGCCTGGGACACATCAGCCATTACATAAAGCCTGGGAACATCCCAAGGCGAGGGGAGAGGGATCCTCGGCAGCAAGAGCACAAACTCCTGGTGCCACCACCCAAGGTGCAGCCCTGCGAGGGGTTCCCAAAAGCAGCAGCAAGCCCCCCCGCCACATCACCCCAGTGCATGTGAACTGATGGGGGTCATGGGGGTGTGAAGACGGGGGCTGCGTGGCCGCTGCTGTCTGCAGGGAAGGATCGCGGCCATGTATCCCCGGGCTTTGCTCCGGGGCCAGACGCCCAGCAGCTGGGAGCAGGCTGAGCCTTGGCGTTGAGCTGGTTGTGGTGTTGTGCACAACTTGGTGCTGTGCTCGGAGGTGGAGGTTCTCAAGAAGGAGAGCTCCACCGCCATGCTGTGTAATCCCAACTGCCAAGCGCGTCGTCCCAGCCTGAGCCTCCCGCAAGCCTGCCAAACGGAGCTGGAGCTCGTCATACCCCAGATCCCGGCACTTCTGAGCTTGGCTAGAGACACCAGATTTTACCCTCAGTCAAAAAAAAAAAAAAAAAAAAAGGAGATGGAGGATGCACAGAGGGAGCCAACAGGAAAAACATGATCAGACATCCTGAATCACAGGAAAAACTACAGCATGGCATGTCTGAGCAGAACAGCATGTCGTTGCTAGCAGCCCGTGTACGTCAGCTACCGCTAAGAAGGAGAGGGATCTCGGCACAGCGGCTAACGGGGGAACTGCGAGTCCCGACTACATCCAAGATCTACATTTAGACTCTCTGGGAAATTCTGGCTGAAAGGGAGCTGGCACGAAATTTCCATTTGCAGTCGCAGGGGTTTGGGGAAATCAATCTCTTTAGAGTCCTTTGGAAACTTCAGTCTGATAGCTTTAAATATTTACTGTACTCCTGCACACCAGATCTCAAAATTGCAGGCTACATTCTCCCAGGCAGCCAGTTGGTTTAGATGCTGTAAGCCTCCAAAACAGTCTGTGCAGGTACTGATGAAAAACAATCCTTAATATGATTGTGATTTGCGGTTGAAAAAACCCTGAAATGCTTTTGAATTTGGGAAAAAGCAGAAATAGTTCTTGTGACTACAGAGCATTAGTGTCCTTCATGCCCTGGGCTGGCGATGGGAGGAGGAGAAGGAAAGCCCACGCCTCAGCCAGCTGTGCCCACCATTTCCCACTGCAGGGATCAGCAACAGAAACACCCACTGGGATCATCTCCTGGTGCTTCTGTGGTTTTGGATGACTCGGACAGGGAAACTGGAAAGCAGAGATAATGACATTGCCATCTTGGAGGCTTTAAAGTGGCCAGAGTGAGCATTAGGAGACTTTGGGATCCATCATTTCTTCTCTTAAGCGTAACAGCAGGTAAAATTTGTTTTTCCTCTTTTAAAGATGCCTCTGATGTCCCTGCCTGCTTCAGGGAGAGCTCTTAATCAAACCCTGAAAATTCAACAAGACACTGGAAAGGAAACTTTTCTCACTTCGTTATGGCCTCTCCCAAAGCGACCAACCCCTTTGCATGAGGAGTGAGGGCAGGACGGGAGGCTGCTCTGCTCTCCAGGCCACCAAAATCCATCACCATTGCTGCGACCTGCTTCACCTGCACCTAGAGCCCAAATGCCGCAGCTCATCGCAGCTCGGAGCCACCAGCAGCCCCAAAAGCCAGATGCCAAAGCAGCTGCCTCCAGTGGGCGAGAGGCAGAGGAGACAACAGGACCTGCAGATCCATGGCTGATAGCAAAAACGTCATACTCCAGCTACAGCATGTTGGATGAGGCTGTCAGGAGCGTATCCGGATGGAAATGTCTAGAGGTGACTTGCAAGGAAAGCCTGGAGACGGAGCAGAGCACAGCAAGAGGGTGCCCAGCACCTACCCGTGCTGGCCAGGCTGCAGAGGAGGTGGCATGGGGATGTCCTGGTCTCAGTCTCCCAGCCAGTCTGCTGTGGGTCTGTCAATGAAGAACACCTCTTCATGTGTTTCAGAGGCACCTGATGATAGTGGAGGGTTTGAGCATCCGTATTCTTCCAGTCCACAGAGGTCCTGAGAACCGCCAGAAGATACCGCAGTGGCTCATGAGGGATGTCCTGCTGGAGTCTTGCTGTTAGCGTGCAGCCTTCACCCTCCCAGCCCTGCAGCCTGGAGCGGGTCCCAGCCCGGCAGACAGCTCCGGAGGATCCCCGGTGCCACCCTGCCCCACAGCAGAGACTCAGACCAACCTGGGGGTCTCCAACTTTGCGATCAGTCTGAAATCAGCAGCAAAACAGCTGCAGGGCACTCAGCAAGGAGTGCAACATAGCATAGTCAGCGAGATGGTGGGTTAACCCCTTCGTCAGGAGGAGGACGATGGTGTTTCCCTGCTCTCCCCAGCCCCTGCCTCCCCTGTGCCCGGCAGCCGAAGGCAGCACCCCAAAGCAGGGGGTTCGGGTCGGCCAGGCTCAGCCCCCGCAGCCCATCTCAGCCTTCGGCAGGAGAGCCCAGACCGACTGTAAGAAAGGAAGTTATCTTAGCAAGAACGTGCAGATGTGAAAGCGAGATAAATTCTGGAGTGCAGTCATTAACCATCTCTGGAGAGCCGACCAGCGCGCTGGGGGGCCTGCCTGGCGGGGAGGGGACTGTGCCGAGATTGCTCCCTAAACAAATGGGGCTGATCGGGGAGCTCTGGGCATTGCTCTGGGCACACGAGGGCATGACCTAATGCAGGTGATGCTGTGACGAGCAGTGAGTCCTCCTCCACAGGGGAAAGCCCCCAGCAAAACACCCTGCCAGGACTCAGGGCAGCAAACCCCGCTGCACGCTACTCGGACTGATCTGCGCTGCGGGAAAGTAAAGGCGATAAACCTCACCCGGTGCTTGGTGGGCTGAAGTTTGGCTCTGCATGAAGCCAGCAGGCAGGGTCTTGCTTCAGGTGTCCCTCACCGTGTGGTCTGCAGCCTGGGTGCGCTGCCCTCCCCGAGGTGCACGAGCATTGCTGCAGAGCATGGAGAGAGCGCAGAGATTTAAAGAAAAGAGACGGATGGGTTTGTGAAGGATGTCTGGACTGGATTCAGCTCTTTGTTTCGCCAGGCCAACACGGCATCAACTGCTGCCTGAGCAAACGGTCTGCTTAATAGCTCTGAGGGGAAAGGGCTGAAATGTCCTTAAGGCTCACCCCGGCATTTTACCAAAGCATTTATTCCTGGTCATTATAGATCTGCTGGTTGTGCTGCCGGACAGGCTGTAGCAAGTCGTCAGCATCATTCTGAACAACCGGCAGCTCCATGCAAGAGCAAGCTCTTCAATCTCACCCCGCTGTGCTGGATGCCTCCCCAGAGCCGTTGCCACCCAAACCGCAGGATCAATACCCCAGTTCTGCAGCCACCCAGAGCCCCAGACGGGCGGTGGCACAGGGATGGACACAGCTATTGCTGGAGAGGGCCCAGTGACCGCTTTGCATCTCTGCGGAGTCATTTAAACCAACACAGCTCACATGGGCCGTAACTTACCCCCACTTTGAGCTGGTGTAAATATCTATCTACGGGAGAGGGCAGGCAAGACGTGCAGCCCCGGGGAACCCACCTCCGCCAGTGGTCCAGGGAGACCAACGCTTTTGGTGGCAGCATCTAACTCCAAGCATTCAACAATGAGCATCGAGCTCCTCCCAGAAATGAGGGTCTCAAATATCAGAAGGTTTAAACCTAAATAAATGCTGGGTCTCATTCACCAGCTCTGAACCCCCGGGAGGTGACACTGCCAGGATTTCCCCCTTAATTTTAGGGGCTAGCAACGTTTTGCAGATTTTTTTTCCTCCAGCACCACTGAGATTTTCACATTGAGATCCACAAAGGTACATTCTGCTTTCCAGACCATAATTTACAGGAGATGCACATGGGAAGCACCGAGCCCACAGCGCCTTTAGAGTTTGACTCATTTGCCTGAAGGTCCCACAGACCTGGAGGTGCCCCCCACGCTTGTAGGGTGCCCTGGGTCCCCCCAACAGCCAGCTACACACCCCAGGGTGCATGTCCGATGCTGCTCCTCAGCTGTGTCCGCAAATATACGTGAGCTTTACCGAAATACCAGAACCATGAAATCCACCGCAAAACCACTGTCGATGCCGCTGTTGATTTCGATGGGCATCTCCAACACGTTTGAAAGCTAGAAAACAAGGAACAGCCAGAACATAACACATACAGCCATTACCATTCTGGTAAATACACCAGGATTTAGGCTCGGTTGTACAAAATGCAGGACCGTATAGGTGCCTGACAGCTATCGCAGTCACTGAGAACCCCCAAGGAAACCAGCCGGGAAACGCGCTGCCTCTGTTTCAAAGTTGGCTCATGGATAAAAAAGGAAAAAAGAAGCAGCATTAAAAAAACCTCAACAGCAAAACCCCAGCATCGTTCCCCTTGGCTCTTTTACCAGCACTAAAAAAAGGGAAGCAGAGGAAGGTGAAATAAAACCAGGGCACTGCTGGAGCCCTGCCCGTCCCCAAAACCACCTCGCCCATCACTTTCCTTTCCCATGGCTCCTGCTGCCGCTTGCCTCCCAGCCAGCACTAATCTTGATTTTAAGGCTGAAACCCCAAACAAGGGGGCAGGTGAAAAACCATATTGGCAAAGAAGGTAGAAACACAAGGGATGCCTTCAAGCAGTTACGGAGATCTCACCCGGTTTGGACATGCCTTCGCTGCAGAGCTAACGGCACGCGGTGCTCCCTGGCACACCCCGGCACATCCACAGGGATTTCCCAGGCACACACAGCAACACGGGGAAGGCAGCAGGGAGTCAGCAGGGAGTCACCCCCCCGTGGGCTTGCACCGTGTGCTTGCCACGGCACGGGGACAGGACGTCAGGCTGTGCAGCCCCAGCACCGCGCATCACCAGCAAAGGTAGAGCAAATCTTCTTGTGCCGAGGATCAGAGCGAGCCCTGCTCCGCGGTCAGAGCCCTTGGGTCCAGAGAACCAGGGAAAAAAAAAAATAACAGGCTTATCAAAGACTAATTAGGGACCATCCTAGCTCCTCTATAGTCAATAAAGTTTTGCTATTAACTATTATCAGGGCTAGATTTTACCCAAGGAGATTTCCTGTTAAAAACCAGCCTAATTAAAGCAGGTAGAAAGCCCTTGTAGGTCTCCTTACTCCCACACCAGCAACCCAGGCAGTCAGGTTACAAACACTCTGCCTTCCAGACCTGCAACGGGGATCAAGGGAGATAAAAGGGACAGAGAGAGCCCGGGGGGCTCAGCTTACACACACAAACAGGGAGATGGTTCCCTCTTGCAGAGCCAGCAGCCCCAGAGCACAGCAGCATCCCACACCTACTCCCTTCTGCCCTACCCAAGCATCCCCCACCCATAAAAGCCCTTCCAGCTCCCATCCTCGCCCTCCTCCAGTCCTTAACCACCTGGCCTCCCCAGCAGCCCTTCATTTCTTTAATTGATTTTTCTTCCTGTGGATATTTTAAGCACCTGCCATACCCAGATTGTTTGCAGCCTGATGGAAGCAGGCTTCGCTCTTATCTGTCAGGGTGGATGCAAGCCGAAGCCAGCAGAGTATAGGCCAGCTCTCTTGAAGCTTTATGTAACTGGAATAAAAGAGCCAAATTCAGGAAAGCTCCTTTTATCCTTGCCCTGCCACAGACTGGAGGGTTTGGATGTGCCAAGAGCTCTGCTTGCGCTGCGGTTCCCCGGCTGGCAGCAGCCCTGGGGTTTCGGGCTTGTGGGGTGCACAGCCCACCCCGGGTGCTGAGCGGGTTGAGTGCTCCTCTCCCTCCAGACCGGAGAAAACCGTGCTTTGCCTCCAGCCTGGGAAAGCCTGAACTCCCAAGGCCTACGTTGGCACGGGGGCTTGCTGCAAAGCTCCACTTGGGATGCTTGAATTCAGAATGGGGAGGATGTATTTTGCATTAATCAAATGAACGCACCATGTGAGGCATTTTCTGTTTAAACGTCTGAAGCAGATGCTAACTAAATGATCAGTATGACACGAGCAATGTGGTCTGGGTCCAGAGGATATGGGAAGCAGTGGAGAGACTCCCAGGCTGCGAGCTGTGTGCTCAGTCCACGTGCCAAGCAACCCCCCGAGGACAGTCCCTCGATTAAGTGCCGATTAATCCACAGATGTAGAAAAAGTAATTCTTCAAACTTGCTGCCCAGACTGAAGAGCAGGAAGGGAGCTTTGCTTTGCAAGGCCTCAAAATCCACTGTACAACATGTAGTCGTCTCTTACAAAGAGCCAGAAATAATTAATCCAGCTCTAACTTTTCACATAAAGCAAGAGTTTTTTTCAGTGCTGTGGTGCTGCTTGCCTTCCCCTGTTTGCTTTCACAGGGGAGCCTTTCCTGCAAACCCTCCCAGTGCAATAAAGTTAAGCCGCTAGGACTTACGCTCCTGAATGCAATAAATAAGGGTAGCTTGAATTGGTAGCTGAGCTGCTTATTGCATGACTGGCAGGCAGATACCGCGGGGAGAGGTGCGAGAGCCAGGCTTAGGGTGATAAAATAGTTCCTTTGGGATAAGCATCCAGCAGGACAGGAGTTCAGCTAATCCTCCCCTGCACTTGCTGCTTCTGCAAGGAAGAGTAGGAACGTGGCGAGAGCAGGATTTCTTGTAGCAGTTGGGTCTGTCCAGGAAATATTCAGAAAATACGGTTTTCTAAGCTGATCTGGGAGCTCAGAGAGACTTGAAAATACAAAGTAATTGCTGGAAAGGAATCTGAAAATGATAACTCCTTTTTCTGCATAGCGTTACACTTCACTTCTGATGGAGAGTTCACGAGCCAGCTCTTTTTCCTCTTTTCATTAACTCCTATGACTACATACATTTGAGAAAAGCTTCCACTAGTCACAGTTGCTTTCCTACTCATCCTTCATGCCTTTCAGCTACCAGACCAGGCTAACTGATACCCATATAGAATAGATTTCCTGATGGTAAGTATTTCCCTAAGCCCAGCTATGGTCTGAACATCGTTATGTCTGCATAGCATTACTGCTTTCTGAGAGGTCACGATTAGTGCAAATGCAGAAACTAATGATTTGGGACAGATACCTAATATCAAACAAATCCTCGCTCTGACCCCTACCACCTCTGGTTGCCAGTGAAGAGCACCAGGCCATGAATGAGCACCCTCAGCAAGATGATCCCTTCCAATTATTTGGAACTCACAAGGTCTGGCAGAGGGTATCTGCACACTGGGAAATGCAAGTCTCCCCTAAAATAGCACCAGCCATCCCTGCCACCCCTTCTGATCTCGAAACTGCCCTAGCCGTGGGCAGGCGGCTGCTCTCGGCACGAGGACCCGAGCAACTTTCTCGTCAAAGCTTCCATTTTAAAGGTAGTGGTTTCCATACTTGCTTCCTGGTGAAGACCATGTTTTAGTGCAAAGCCTGTATGACGGGCAACGAATCCACCTTCTGTGACTGCAGGGACTACCTTTCCCCTTTCCCAGGCATGAAAAACTCACGGTGAAAGCGAATACTAAGAATGGGCAGCTTAGCAGCTGGAAACGAGGGAGGGAAAGCACCGGGAACATCTGACGAGCCAACTCTTGGCAAAAACTGCCTGAGAAGCTCTGCTCCAAGGAGTTATCATTTGCCCTGGGTCTGAAAAGCGAACAACATATTTTTCCCTTCCCAGCTCACCGCCCATGTGCAGAATCGCAGGCGGGGAGGCCACCGGACAGAAGAGCGGCACCGCCGAGGCGCGTGCCAGGGGGGTAGTGCCCGCCAGCCGCTCCAGATGCACGCTCCGCAGTGAAGCGAGCTGCCCAGAGCTGGCACTGTTTGCAAACAGGAGGATCTGTTGGCTCTCCGTGTTGCGCAGGCTGTTCCCCTCCGCGCTTGTTTAGCTGGCACCTCAGCCGTGTTACTGGCGTTACACCCTCGCGGGCACGGTGCCACCCCGGCAGATGGGCGTCGTTGCAGATCTCCAGGAGGAACAGCGTGCACATCCACTGTCGGTGTATTAGCGGGAGGATTTATGTTCAGGAATGTTAAAACAGCAGCTCACGCAGTGCCCCGGCCCCTCCGGTGAAGCTGCTGAACGCCCGGGTGGGATGAATGCTGCGAAGCCACCGCCAGCTCCCCGTGCCACCACGGGGCGGTCAGGGGGCACGGCGGGGACTGGGGGCTGACTGGGAGCACAGGTATTGCCACGCATCTCTACGCTCTCAGCTAAAGAAACCGCTGCATGAAGCCTTGTAGCTCTTTCCCAAGAGCTCAGTCCTCCTCTGGAAGCGGCCACAGGCGCTCCCACGACTTCCACGTCAAGGGAATGGGAGCATCCCTCTCTGCTCCAGCAGAGCTTTTCATAGAGGGCTACGGCCCATCCCGACGCTCTGCAGAACGCGCTCGGCGTTGGCCTCTTCAGTTACTGCAGCTGCAGCAGCTGGACCTGAGGAGTGACCTCGAAATAACAATAGGGACACGCTGTGAAATTCCTATATCAAACAACAATAAAAAAAAAAAAATCTTTATTGCTGTTACTAAAAGTACCAACAGCAGCACTTTGTTCAAGCTGAGTTTTAAGGCCAGGATTTTAAAGCGTGCCCGGGGGGATACGTGCCAGTAGTGCAGGGCATTGCAGCTCCATGAGGCTCCTGCGAAAATACTGGCCCCAAAATCTTAGGAATTGCCCAGTGTTTTGTCTCCTTCTGCATTTTTATGTCACTTGATTGGTGCAATGAGAAAAAAAATTGCTTTCAGGTCCCTTTGTGCCAACATATTACTCCTGCAGGTGTAGGACCACTGTATTCCAGCAAAAAGGGGTAAATAGACATTGAGACTTCACAAGCAAACAAAATCGGCCACCTAATCTTTGAAGTGCTACTTGCTGCTGCTCTCTGCTCACGTTGTGTGCCTGTTTAAGTGCGGTGGTAGGTACGTGGCTGTACCTACACAGCAAGTAAAGACCTGATGACAAGGCACGCGAGGTCCCTGTGCTTGCTGAGCTACGCTAGCAGAATACCACCGGCAGAGAAGAGGAGTGCAGAGGCTTTGCTGAGCATTAGCACATCAGATGGAAACTCTTCCGAGTGCCCCGGAGACACTCTGTCCTTGCCAGAGCACTGCAAAGTCCGTGCGGCCACATCTTTGCTGCGGTTGCTTCCTTGCAAGCTAATTTTTGTCGGCGCGAGCAGCCGAAGCCCACTCTGCTCTCAGAGCAGCGCTCCGCTGCGGAGATCCCCTCTGTTCCACCAGCTTTACGTGCTCCTGCCTAAGGATTTCTGAAAACACCACCGCTTATCCGTCGTCCTGTGCATTTTTGCTGGAGAAAGACACCTTCCCTTCCTCAGGGAACTGTGGCCAAATGGGTGGGGAGCGCCAAATTATTTGTAACTGGTTTTTGTTTCCTAGACCACTGCCCCCTGTGTCACATCCCTTCTCCTTCAAGTGCTTTTTCATGTTTTTAAAGGAAAAGCCGTGAAGCACCTCAAGCAGCGTGGCCATGACTGTCTCCATTTACAAGTAAATAAAACCGGGCTTGAGTCTGAACATCCCTTGTTCGCTCAGCGGTGTGTATGGATGTAATACTGGTGCTTTTCCAGGCTGGTTTTGAGGTCTTGTGGTATACCAGGGTCTTGTGGCCAGGTCTTTAGCAGCTCAGAGGGAGCTCAGCAGGAGAAGGAAAGGGGCAGGGGCAGAGGCAGGTGGATTTCCCTCTCCAGGTCACGCTGTTTGGAACCACTTCTTCCACCCCACTTCTCCGGTCCTCTCCTGGGCAAACAGGACAAGCTCACCGAAGGGCTGGGGTGAGTCTTAAGAGAAAAACAAAAGCTGGGAGAACGGGTGAGGAAAGAAAGCCATGCACAGCGATGCTCCTGGCAATCTCAGATCCAGCCTTGTATGAGAAAAACAAGACCCATTTGCCACTTCTACTAAAGCTCTGTGCAGTGCATGAGATGAGATAGGGTAATAAAAATGTGCCCCGTTTTTCATTTTTGCTGTGAGGATAATCAAGATGAGAAGGTAGTACCATACAGAGGGCACGGACAAAAGCTGTCTCTGAATGCCTCTGCGTGATTCAGAGTTCAGCTTTGCTTCTGTACTTCAACTTTGCTTATGTCTTCAGCTTCTAATCGTCATGCACCGTTACACCAGGGAATGGAGGGGCAGATGCAATCCAAAAGCCAGGACACCTCTCAAAGGCTACACATGACTCTTTTAGGAAAAAATTTCTTTTTTCTTAGTGTCATGGTAGCTTAGAGTTCAACTTGTGCCATGGAGCCGGCATTGTGGTCACCTTTTTTTAAAGGTAGCAAAGCACACAAGAATGAGGAGCCGGAAAGGGTCTTGGCTTTGAGGTGGATGTAATCAAGGACCTTCTGAAATCACGGTGCTTCTCTGATAGCTAAATCAACACATCCCTGGAGTGGTCCTATCATGCCCACAGAAAATGAACATGCCCTGCAGCTACACACTCTCAACACTGAAGACCCAATATGCCGTGACCCTAAAATAGTATAACCAGGGGATTTTCACATCTTCTAGGAAATCATGAGGAAATCATCATAACCTATTCTGTTAATACAATTATTGCTGACTATTCTTAAAAACAGACCCAGTATTATCTTCCTTTTTAAGACACAATTGCCAAAATCGTCCCTTCACTAATGTTTATGTGGGCAAGAGCTGATGAGCTCACCCTGGTATTTGCTTCTGGATGCCGCACTGAGCCGATCCTGTGCAGTTTTGGTTTGGTTCCTCCAACCCACCGGCGAAGGAGGCCCGCTGTCTGCAGCGTTAGTGCTCGGGCATTTGGCTGAAGGCGCTTGCAGGCTTTCTACAGCTTTATGTGTCCTCATGGGGAGCTTGAGAAGATGAACGGATCGTTTCTCTTGCAAGCGCTTATTAAAAATGTGAAACGCATGATGATTGCCTGCCAACCGCCCAATTACTGTTTCTGCCCGCGACACAGAGGGATGGCGAGAGCATCTCCCAGCCAGGCACAGCGCAAATCAAAGAAGCACAAATTCTCTTATTTCTGCAGGGTCAGAGCTTCTGGCTGAGGACTAGCAGTGCTGGATGGACTTGTTCTCCTCCAACATGAGTAACTGGCACAAGGCTCTGTCAGCACTCAGAAGCTGAATAAATCAGTAAATTTAGATTGGAAAAGGAAGGGGAAGCCTGTTAGATCTTGAATATAGATATCATAGTATCCTGATAGATACTATGTGAGTTTTAGCTGCTTTTCCTTAATGAAGAAGCTGTACCCGAGCCAGGGAGGAGCCCTGCCGTGCCCTCCGCTTGTGCATGGAGGGTAGCTGGGTTTTCATAATTTGTTTCTGCCCTAGGGATTCTCCGTTCCTTTGGCCAGGCCTCACTCTCCATAATGTTACAGCTCAGGAGGTTGCTGCCGTGCTGGGTGAGGGCACTGGTTTACCAAGTGAGTGTCCGGTCTTGGACAATGGTCCACCCTGGCTCCTGAGAAGCACAGGTCTCCATCGGCGCACGTGGCAGCTGTGCAAGGCTTTCCTCGGAGGGGGAAGAGGAGATTAACGTGGGCCCTGGAGCGTGGTGTTTGATTGCTTCTGTAATGTCATTAGTCTGCAAAATGTCCGCAGATGTTACAGGTTGCTGGGGGGGTGCAAGCTTGCGGAAACAGAAGCGACGGTGTCCAAACCCACACATGGGATCAGCAGCGGAGACAGGATTAGAGCAGAAATCTCCCTGATTTTTTTCTCATTCTGTTATCCCACAAATGCTAATAGTGACAGGGGAAGAGGAAAACAACTGAAAGCCAATTACAGGATGCAGACGGTGCCCATTGCCGTGTGCATACCAGACACTGCTCACGGGACTCGCCGCCCCCCAACAGCCCCAACACACATCCCACCAAAGGCCTGTTGACATTTTGAGATGGGAGGCGTTCAGTACATTTCCTACCACCATCACTGCCAGCAGACAAAGTTATTTCCAGTCAGCAGAAGATCCACAAGCAGGTCAAGCTCAGATCATCTCTCAGATGGGGCTGGGGAGCAGGAGCTGTGGAGCACAGGCATCACGAGGACAGAGCTGCCCTCCCCAAACACTACCGAGTCAACCCGAGACTTTGCCGGGCTCTAAGGAAGCAGAAAAAACAAGCTACGATGTGCCCAGCCTTGACTTTCACCCATGACGGGTAAGAGCAAAGTCAGTACAGATGCTGTGGTCCTCTCAGGTCCATCCTTGGGACAGCAGAGCTGTTTGAACGGGGGACACAGCCTTTACCATGCAACAGGTTTGCGAAGGGGGTTGGAGGAGCTGTGGCTTGGGGCTGGTGTTTCTTGGCTGTTTTCCCAAGGCAATGGCAATGCAGCAGGGCTGTCCTTCCCTCTGTCCTCTCTTACCCGTTGTAGATGCATCATGTCGCCCAACAAGAAAGAGCCCCTCTCCAAGGGCTCTGCGCTCGGGCTCTGGTCATCCTAAAGGGAGGCTGCAGCCCGAAGCGCTGGAGGTGGTCTGGTTTTAAACACCGCGTGGAGACCGTCACAGTGTCACCGCTGCTGGGAAGGGCCCCGGTTCCACACGCCGTCCTCTCCGATGGAGGTGGCCAGGAAGAGCTGGGGGGATGCAGGTCTGACTTTTCGGTTGAACGTTGCCCAGGATGGCCCATCCGCCTCTCTCTCTCTGTTTGACCACGTCCCAAAGTTTCAGGCACTTTTCCCAGGTCTGCTGACGGTTCTTGGCAAAGAGCTGGCTCCCACCGCCGTCTCGCTGCAGTTTTTACATCTGCAGATTTCTGTTTTTACAGCCTCGCAGACATCGCACCGTGCTGCACTTGTATCAATTCTGGAGGTAGTCATTAGTTGCAGTTGCTTGGGGAAGGCGGCTGAGCTCAGCACTATTAGATTTATTTTATGGTCAATCTCATAAAACAAGCTCTAAACTCAGATACCTTAACTCAGGTCCTCCATTTGTCAGACGGTTAAATCTATGCGGAGATCGCGGTCCTCCACCATGTAACAGCGCAGTCAATCCTGCCGGGGAGCCAGGGATGGATGGAGCGACCCCTCCACCTGCAGTGCTTAACGGCCTTCTTCAGTCAAAATCCTCCTCCTCAACAGTCCTGGGAACTCTTTTTTTGGCTGGCAAGTAGGCACTAAGGTCCTCACGTGGGAATAATCCTGCGGGAGTAGAGCCCGTGAGATCATGAAGGAGTCGCCAAGCAGTGAAAACAGCCGGGCGCACCTGAGACCTGAGATGCATTGGTGCATATATGGGGAAGATGCATGCAGCCCTGTGAATAAAGGCTTTTGCCATTAAATATTCTCATTTCTGTTTGCCTTGTTTGGGCCTGATCCCCTTTGCTGCTCTGCCATGCTCCTGTTCGGGGCTTCTTGCTCTTGCACGGCGATGGCAAATACCTCCCTGTACCTCCCCAAGAAGTGCAGCCCTGTGCCCCAGCCAGTTTGGTGTTGCCAAGCGTCTTCAGGAATTAGGCACGCCACCTCCAGGAGTTTTCAGGCCCTGTCTGGTTTTGAACATATTTTAGCTTTAATAATTTTTGTAAAAATTATTTAAGAAGCTTTTGCTATAACTGCAACTTTCTCTAGGATCAGATGACTCGCACAGCTTCTGCGAGCTGTAAAGCAGTCAGATGTCTGTTGTCTGTCCTGCCGTTTTGGGTTTATTTTAGTTATATTATTACTGACTTCTTTTAGCTTAAGTTTGGCTTAGCTTTGTGCAATTGCATGATTTTCCCCTCCATTAAAGAACTCATATCACACAGAGAGAAGTTCAAACAAACCATAATAATCATGGCACAACTAACTGCATAGACCAATGGGAGAGGGGAGACTGTAACCCATAAACAGGCGTGAACCAGAAACGTGTAAAAACAACCCTGAATGAACCCAAAACCGAAGGGGGACGGCTCCCGCCGTGCTCCTCCTGGCAAAGCCCGTGGGAACATGACGGCTCACCACGCCGGCGCTTTGGAAGGGTGAGAACTAACACCCGGGCAAGGGATGGAGACGTGGGACTGGGGTTTCATTACCCATTTCTTTTGCTTTGTACCTCCAGAGCAGAAGAGATGCCACTGCTTGGTGAGGGACAGTTTGTGGTAGGCTTCACTGGTGCCAGAGTTTAATCATTTTTATTTCTTGGAGCCTAAAATTAAGAGAAAAAAGACCAAAACCCATCAGTTTGGGAAAAAAAAACCCCACCCACCCAACCAGATGGGTCTGGTTTTAGTTTATAATTAAACTCACCCTCTTGGATGGGAGCGAGAGCACACTTTTTAATTGGGGAGGGAGCAGGAGATCCTTTCCAGGCTGTTTGCCGGCGAGGAGGAGTTTTGTTCCTGCTGCAAGGGAGCAGCATGACAAAGCCATGAGCAACTGAAGAAAGGCAGAGGCATTCGCAGTCCTCCCGGCACGCTCCATTGTCCTGACAGCTGGAAATGGCCTCATTTTAAACATGGTTAGCTTTTTTTTTTGTCCTAAGGAGCATAAACCTCTGTGACAATGATGCCATCTGTCCCTCTGAGTATGTATGCAGTGATGTGTCTCTCCGTCTATCCCTCCCCACGGTGATTTTGGACAGAGGGGGAGAGTGCTATCACAAATGTACGCGGTGACAGCAGACCTGAACGGGCAAGAAATATTCCCAGACCAGAAGGTTTTCCCAGGACAGAGCAAGATAACCATCGCTGGCGTACAAGGACTGCTGGGAGAGCTGCGCTGCCATCTCCCAGGAGGCTGCCTTGCCCTTGGGGACAGGGCACAGCCACCACGGACGTGCCATCAGAGCCTGCACGCTGCGAGGAAAGCCCCTGCTACGTGGGATGGAGGCACGTCTCAAAACAAAAAGAGAAAAGGGAAAAGGGAAGAGGGGAAAAAAAATGGAAAATGGAAAAGGGAAAAGGGGGAAAAAAAAGAAAAAGGGAAAAGGGAAAAGGGAAAAGG
>NW_009222835.1:15409-18430 GCF_000690835.1 Fulmarus glacialis | reverse complement strand
TCTGGAGTATTGGCAAAGCTGTCAGGAGCAAGAGATCAATACGGTGAGGGGATCCCCAGGTTCACTTCTTACTTCTTATATTCCCTCTTCTTTATTTTTTTAGTGATATTTTTCTTGAGATCCCCAGAGAACTGTTTCTCTCTTTCCTTTCTGCCTGCCTAATCCAGACCGAATGCACCCTCGATCCTGCCGGTTCGGCAGGGCTTGCTCTGGCAATCGCTGTCTGAAGCTAGGTCCCTGCAAGCCGATGCAATGAGCCCCCTGAGCCGCTCCCAAACCCCACCTCCCTTGTGAAACAGCACAGAGCTTGTGCCGAGGAACCCTTCGTGCATCTTTGCTGCACCTTCCCCGGTGATCCCCGTCCCTCCATCCGCCGTTCACCGTGCCTGCCTCAGAGGACCGCAAAGGTGCAAGCAGAAGGCATTTAGCTAAGTCCCAGCTCCCAGGAGGTCCAAAAAAACCTCTAGTGGAGGTTTCTTCTCTCTCAGCATGAATAGAAATAGTAAAATTGGTCTTACCCTCTTCAGCTACAGGGAGAAGTGTCTGGAAGCAAAGGTGAGCGACTGAGGTGGACTGGGCTGAGCGATCTTTTATACGGCTCCAAAAGGTTATCTTGGATATGAGACACCTCTTTGCAATGACAATTTAATTATTGCCGCACTCAATCCCGCAGATGTTTGTGCTATCCTATTTTTAGTGTTTCCGCTTTGACGCATTGTATTTCATCCCATATGTAATTCCTAATGCGTTTCCTATAAGGATTTTGGAAGGCATTTCTCTCCCATTTCCTGGAGACTGACACTAATCTCATAGGTGTTAATTAGCTTGCCAGTGGGCAACTGGGATTGCATCAGTGACAGAAAGGCCTTTACGTCTCAGAAATGCTGACTCCTGGGGTAAGCCTACCGTTTTGTGCAGGTGACAGCTCAGGATTTTAATTTACGTGTTGTTGAATGCCAAGAGGAAATGGGATTACCAGCTGCAACTCATGGGCATGGCACGATGCTGGGAAGTCTGTTGTGATCTCTTCAGTTCCCTGGTACGGCAAAACCCAAAATATTTCTGATTCTTCACATGTTCCTTGACTTGCCAGATGATTTGGCTGACCCATCAGATCGTTCCATATGTATCAAAGGTTATTTAGTACTTAAGAACAGAGAAAAATGTCTGGCGATGAGCTCTGTACAAGGTATGAGAACGTTAAGTTTTCCTGTTCCTTGGTTTCTCTTTTCTTTCACTGATTTCTTATACTTTTTGCACCTGACCTCACCTGCAAAGATGTCTGGAAAGCAAAGGATTCAGAGAAAGGGAGCATTTGAGATGAAGTTTGAGCAAATATTGGGTTCTGTCACTAGTGGCGAAATTATGGGCACTAAAGCTGGATTTATAATCCTGTTTGACTCAGTCTTTGAAGCGTAAGAAAATGAAGCCCATAACTCATCAGCTTTGGAAAATGTTACCCATTAGAGTAATTCGCTAACTGCTAACGAGAAGCTCTCTCTAAAGTACGGGTGTCCTACAGCTTTTCTTCAGGCTAGAGGCGATTTAATTGTTTGTGGTGAGTTTTGTGTAGCAAGGGAGGATTGCACGAATTCCTCAGGGACATTTTGTCACTCAGTTGCGGGTCCAAAACCAAGAGAGGTTGCAACTGCCCAGTCGGCAAAGCCGGTGCTTGTGTGACAGTTCCCCTTTCCTCCCTGCTTTGGCCTGGAGCATCACAACAATGTTCTTCTGAAATCTTTCTACCTCCACAACAGCCTTCCAAAACTGGGGTGTCCTAGGTTATACTTACTTAAAAAATGTTTCTGAATTTTTCAAATTCAGATCCTGCTAAGGAAAACACGATCTCTAAAGAGTTATCATCCATTGCTTGCAGTTATTTTAGGGGAGTACGTAAGGGCAGCCCAAACTATGGTGATGAAATGTCATTTTTAGAGCAATGTAGGGGTTGATACTCGCTCAGTTACATTCAGCAGTGTTTGGTTTACAAGCTCTCCGTAATAACATATTGTGGTGTTCAGATCTGGGCTGTGCAAGTGCACAAGAGTGTTAGATGAGGTGGACCTTCTCTGGGCTAACCCGTTTCTCTGCTCCAAAGTATATACTAGTGACAAGCAACACTGGAATATGAAAAAGAAGTTTGTGACTTCTATTTTCAGAGGCTCAGAGGTATTAAGATATTTGAAAATATTCATATACCCAAATTCTGAAGTTGAGCTTGGAGTAAATTATTGCATGTATTGAGATTATCAGCAACTGTGAACTACTCTTTCCTCTTTCATTTAATGAGCTATGCTTGTCTCCAAAACAAAAGAGTTTGCATTCAATTGTATTTGATCTCATTGTTTTCAAAATCATGGGACAAAAACCTGTGTAGACTAGCTCATTGTCTGGTGTAAGCAGGGGAAGCTTTGTTCTGCTCAACGCTTTAGGTCCATGTAGATTTCTGGTAGTTGAGAACTTTTTTCTCTACTAATATTTCTGTTTTCTTCCCCAATGAATGTGGGAATTGTTGTTATTGGTCACCAACTATTGGGACACTTTGAGAATATGAGGAAATTTGACTGAAAAATCCAGAAAAAAAAAAAAAAAGTCTAAAGGAAAAAGTGAATAAAGAAATTGAAAGACAATGCGGGTCTCGTGAATTGTAAGATTTATTGTTTCCCACACCCAAATGAGTCTGAAGCACAAGTGCATGGCATAGAAAGATTCCCAACAGTAATTATGCACTGAATAATTAGAAAGGACATTTCCTGAATAATTAGAAAGAATGACACCTTGAATTATTATTAGGGGAACGCTTCAGCCAGACCAGCGGTGAGGCACATGGCAGAGACCCAGCGATTTCAGTAAGGATGAGACCATCTGTTGCCACAGCGTCCAAGGGAGGAGCGAGCCGGTGGGTCGAGGTGCCGGGGCCAGATCCTGCTGCTAGTACTTGGGGCATGGCGGCGGCAGCTTGCAGATGTTCTTGGTGTACTGGGGGCAGTAGGGGACCGGGGGGCAATATGGCTGCACGGG
>NW_009222835.1:12335-15226 GCF_000690835.1 Fulmarus glacialis | reverse complement strand
ATCCGTGGCAGGAGGACTCATAGTCGTGGCAGGACCTGCGGGAGCACATCTTGCTGGAGTATCGGCAAAGCTGTAGGGAAGAGAGAGAGACCATCACGCTGGCGCGGCTGCCCCACTGTAACCTCCAGCATTTTCCTTGGCTCTTTTTCTGTAGTGGCCTGGGAAATTTTGTTTTCCGCTGTTTTGTAATAGATGGGATATCTTGACCCTGAAGGTGATACTGCCGTGTCTTTTGGGGGACACTCTATGATGGTCCAGCTCTGATGAGAATTTCCCTACCAAGATGCTACTGTTGGCTTTTTAAGGTAAAATTTACTTCTAAAACTCTACTGATTTGTCTGAGATATCTCTCCCTCCATCACCAGGAATTAATTCCTTGCTGGGTCCCAAAGACCCTGTGTCTTTGCAGATCTGGTCCTTCCATTACTCCTATTTTTCTGTCATCCCATCTGCTGTGAGCAACCCACGAGCACCCTTGGCGTAGCTTATATGTTCAGACACCCAGTCACCAAAATTAAGAAATTTCTAAGACAAAGGCAAGGTCTAAACACAGAACTAGTAGCTAGAGTTCCTGTGTGAGCTCCTGCTGATCATCAGTAGATAAATCAATATAATCCAACTTACCCTTTGCTGGAGCAAGCAAGAGGAAGAGCACCGGGAGCTGATGCTGAATGAAGGAGGAACAGGCGATGTCAAACTTTTATATCTTCCAAAGGGTGTCCAAGAAATTATGCATCTCTTGGCAATGCTGACAATTAATTAAGTAGTCACGTTCATATTTATCTTCTGTGTCTAGTTTTTAGTATTTCCGATTTGACAGAGTCAGGAAAAACAATTATGACTTATTCCTTAACATTTTAATAGGCAATGGATTTCCCAATCTGCTTTATAAGGGAATTTTGAAGGCAGTTGCATATTTACATATT
Organism: Fulmarus glacialis; assembly: GCF_000690835.1. Taxonomy (NCBI): domain Eukaryota; kingdom Metazoa; phylum Chordata; class Aves; order Procellariiformes; family Procellariidae; genus Fulmarus; species Fulmarus glacialis. The sequence goes on along the minus strand of NW_009222835.1, from coordinate 14,300 downwards.
AAAAACGAACCTAACCCTAGAGTTATTAAGTGATTTGTCGTTGGGCAACCAGTATTGCATCAACGTACAATTCAAAAGTGTTGACTCCTACCCTGCATGCTGCCCCTTGGTCCGCATGGTAGACTCACATTTTGATTGATATGTTTTTTTCGTGACACAAGGGACTGTAATTAACAGCCACAACTCACATGGACTCTACTTAGAGGGAAGTCCTGTTGACTAGCTCAAACGCATCTCTACGCCTCAACACCGGAGATGACGCTAGAAGGACGTCCCCAGTTGCAATGTTTTTCATTCCGTTTGTGAGCCCACCAACCGTCAGCTTTTTTTCCCTTGCGCCATGCTATTATCCTGTTTACGTTCCTCCTAGAAGAAGAGGATTTCAAATCCTAAGCAGGAAGGATTTGTGCTGGGAAGCTATCACCTGTCGGCATCCTGTTTTCAGATCCCAAATTGCTTCGGGTTCCTGTCTTACCTAAGCAGTTTTGCAATTTTTACTCATTTCAGTGCTTTACTATTTACTACCGAGTTTCTCCCACAGTGGCCCAAGACTTTACTTTAGGACAATGAATTGGGTAATTGTTCCTTTCCTGTGGCTTTTATCCAGGAGGTTGTTGCAGGAACTCCTTGGGACCATCCCATGGGGTCAGTCCTGATGCAGCTAGAACAAGGGGGTCCTAAAAGTTGCTTACCGAATTCACAAGGGAGCAGCTATTCCTGTTGAGAGGTCTTCGTACCTTTCAGTGTCTATTTTCATGTCAAATTGGGGAAAAAAAAAGAATTTGCTACTCTGCCAGCAGTTTTGTGAGATGCTAATTCATTCTGAATTTGGAAATACATCCTGGGAAACCATGGTTTTGTGTTCTGGTTGGGTTTTTTAAAATTTATTTTTCAAGGCCATGATGCAGAAAAAAAAATAATTAAAAAAGTCTTTTAAAGCTAGCTCTTGTTTAGGAAAATCTCACCAGCAGCCTTCTGAAGAGCACTGAGAGTTATAAGTAATGTAGAAACGTTTCATGTAGGTTGATAAAGTGTGTTTTGGGAAGGCCCAAAAGTTCCGTCATGTAGAGTGCATTCATCTCACCCTTTTCTAGATACTCAAAATTAATAATTCAAGCTGAAGCTAGTTGTCGAGCTCTCTGTGAAACCGATGCAGAGAAACAGGCACTGGCAGAAGGAAGCGAGCGATCCTGTTCTAGAATAGATGTCTCAGCTAGATGGGCTGGCGACTGGGGAGATAAGGATAGTCTTAGGTTGTAAAAAGCAGAGAGGGATTTAGCATTTATTTTTAAGTGTGTGCAATTTTCATTGGAAATAGTAATTTGAAGTTCAGTGAAAGAAGGAGGGTTAGAGAAGTCCTCTAGGTGCCTATTTGCATTTATTAGACATCCCAAAACGTTTGTAATTCTGAGTCAGAGTGACAAATGAAGTATGAGGTGCTGCTGACATGGGGAACTGAGAAAGACGGTCCTAGGCTAAATAGGGTAGAGATGAGGTCCCTGTATGCTGTCCATAAATGCATTCCTCTGCTGCAGAAACGCATATGGAATGACCGGCTTTCATTCATTTTGAAACTTTAGGATGAGGGCATTTTGTGATAAGTTTGAGAAGAAAAGAATGAGAAGTGGTGACTAAGAAGTCAGAGGTAAAGATAATTCTCAAGTAAGGAGGTCAAAGAATAAACAAATCATAAACTTCTTCTATTTTTGGAAATGAAATTTTATTGTCTCATCTGCATGTTTTGGAGGTTGACACATCGTGTGTAAGCCACTACCAGCAAAAATCATTCCCAGCCTTTTGGAAAAGAACATAAGCTGGGTCTTGCATGCTATATAAATTAAAACACATCGGATTTAAATTTTGAAGAAAATCTAATCACAGATGAGATATTTGAGGATTCACACAAATCAAAAATGGGAAAAGAGATCCAGTGATTCAAGCTTTAGGCATCGAGAGCATCCAAGG
>NW_009222835.1:5176-12214 GCF_000690835.1 Fulmarus glacialis | reverse complement strand
GGGGCAATAGGGCTGCACGGGGGGGCAATAGGGCTGCACGGGGGGGCAGCAGGGCGTCACGTAGGTGTACTTCTGCACAGGCTGCCTCTGGATGGTGTAATGGCAGGAGGGTCCCGAGTCATGGCAAGAGGAGTGGGATCCGTGGCAGGAGGTTTCGTGGCTGTGGCAGGACCTGCGGGAGCACATCTTGCTGGAGTATCGGCAAAGCTGTAGGGAGGAGAGAAACGGTCATGATGGTACAGTGGCCCCAATGTACGTGAGCATACCTGCGCTCTCTAATTTGCTCTGGAATTCCCCATTTTCTTCCTAATTTCTAGTTCTTCAGGGATAAGAAAGTGATTTCAATGCTGATTAGTACTGGAAGATGACTTATATCCCCCACTAAAAACATGTCCTTTTACGGATGCAATTTTCTTTTCAGAGAAAAATTACTCAAAACATCCATTGCCCTTATGCAGCCCCAGACTCTCCAGTGCCTTCTACTCAAAACTTAGAAGCCTCTTTTCCATAAAGTCCTCTGGTTGTCCTGTCTCTGTATTTTCTACTCTTTCTGTTGTTTTGGTTCAGCTTGAGCCTCTGCCCGCTAAGCTTATATCCCACTTGTCATTTGCGTTAATAAAACAGCTCTTGTGGGTAACAAGAACTTGGTCTCTGGCATGACCGAGGTCCAGAGGTGAGGAGTGAGTATCACACTCCAACTCTACCAAAGTTTGTATGAAAGCAGCTGGTTTCATAAAGAAACTCAAAAGAAATAGAAAAATCGGACTTACCCCTTCAGCAACAGGAATGGAAGTGTATAGGAGCAGAGAAGCGAATGAAGGAAACTGGGATGAGAGACCTTTTATACTCTTCCAAAGGGTTATCTGGGACATGAGACATCTCTTGGCAAGTGTAACCTAATTACATATCCCAGCCCATTTCTATCCGCTGTATTCAGCTTCCGACATTTTCCCTTTGATGCACTGTCCTTTTAGCATTGTAATTGTCCCATAGGTTATTAATAGCACTCTAATTCCTTCGCCATGCTATGAAAGAGATTGGAAGGTATTTCACGCAAAGTGACGCCAATACTGAAGAAACTAATGGATCTGGTCATGGACAACAAGTATCAAGCGGAAGAGATGTTTGTAATTCAGAAGTACCGATTCCTCAAGTTGTGCCGGGATGTCACATGGACCAAGAGGTAAACGTGATCACACCTCCATGTGAAAGAAAAATGATTACTAATGTTAAGTCATGCGGATTATGTTTAGGGCAGGAATACTTTAGCTGAATTGCCCAATGGTACTGGATATTTTAATGAGACATTCGGCATTAGCCCAAAGATGGCCTTCATTGATAATTTCAACATGTCTGCATGGGGTGTCCTGTGAAGGATTTCTTTTATTCTTGCTATAGATGCTGTTTTAGTCTAATTCTGCAATACGGCATTGATGGCAGTGATGTCCCATCCTGGAGCAGAATGGTTTGAACCCACCAGCCTAAGTCCTGCTCACACTCGCAGAGGTGTAGTTATTTTCTGTTCCTATATTCCTCTGTCCTTCTTTAATGTACTTCTCATTTTTTTCCCAACATTTTAAATAAAACCTGTCTTTAGTTTACTTTCTGGAAATTTTTAGCAGTTGAGGTAGTGAGAAGGTGGGCCATATGCCTGCCTCCAGAGTAAGGTTTAAGAGCTTTAATTTCACAATAATGTTGAAGATGATATTTGGACTATTAGCTGGGACAGAGCGCTAACATTGCTGTCCTGCTTTCAGTACCCAGCCATGGCATCTCTGCAGCTCTTATGGAAATATGCATTAGACAGGGCTGTAGCTCAAGAAAAAATAAACAAAACAGCGTAATGTGGTAGAGGTAGATGTTTCTGAGCCTGGATTTTCCCGTGAATCACGGATGAACTTGGTCGTCTTTTCCGTGTCTACGTACAGGTCATGTCCATCTAACCCAGCAATTACATTTTCTTGTCCCATAAAAGGCAAGAGTGTGTCAACACCGGGATGGCATTGTGGATTAGACATCAGGCACAATTGATTTTCGGTGATGCTCTACTGACTCACTGGGATCCTTCAAACAGGTTCATTCACATCTGTGCTTCAGTATCACAATGTACAGAACGAACCTATAAATACTTTGCTGCAAAGTTTTATTTAGGCTGTAGTTAGGCAGCACCTTGAGAAATCTTTGATCATGTATGGGAGTAAATCTGCTGTCATATACAAGAGAGAAAGTGGTAGAAATAAAAAAAGTGTGTCAGATGTAAATATTGGGAACCAAGGGCAGCAAACAAAACCGGCTGTGGTCAGGGGAGAGCAAAGCCCCCATTCTCCAGGAGTGCCTCACTGCTGAAGCCTCCAGCTCTATAAAGTTCCCCGTTTCAGGCCATTCCCTTCAGTTTGACTTTACTTCTCCTATCGCTCCCCTGTTGTTGACTAAGGTAAGTGATTTGACTGATGAGCTGGAACATTTATGGAAACTTATTTGTAGACTGTAGCTCTGTGTTTGCCCACTTGACCTGGCTCTGCCTAAAACCAAACTGCTTGTTTGTCGTAAATAGTGCAAGAGAGAGATACTTTCCATGGAATATTTCTTGTATTTCATTGATAAATGATATCTAATTATTGAAAATAACAATAAAAATTAGGGTTTTGGAATAAATATCTCACTTGCAGAAAAATATTACAGTATCTAATACGTCATCCAGAAGATATCTTATAGACAATGATAAAACAGGGGGAAAAAAAGTAGTCCAAATTTGCTGTAGGTAAGTAAGTCCTCTATTTCTGGTTGGCTCTGCTCATCTTAAAGTGCAGTAGATAAAAAAATTGCATAAAAAGATACTGTCTTTCTTCCATCACTGAGCTACCTTTCCTTCAAGTGTACTCCACCACCTGAAATGGCATGCTCTTCCAGGAGGGAATCCTTCTTCAACTTGAACTCAACCTGGTATGACCCAGCAGGCTCCTGGTTGGACACCCAGCGCACACACCTCCTCTACGCCTACAGCCCTGGCTGTGCCCGTGACAAAGACTCATGCCGAGGTGTCCACGACTATCGGCACTATGGCTACCGCCGCTCAGTCTGCTCTGAGCCAGCACCGTGCCAGGGAAGCAGGTCTTCTCCCTGTGTTGGGGAGCTGGTGAGCAGCTACGGGGCGTGGGGCATTTTTTTCTAGGGCTACCGCCGCTCAGTCTGCTCTGAGCCAGCACCGTGCCAGGGAAGCAGGTCTTCTCCCTGTGTTGGGGAGCTGGTGAGCAGCTATGGGGCGTGTGGGGCATGCCATAGCTATGGGATATGCTCGGAGGGGTGTTATGGGAGATGCTACAATTAATGGGAGATGCTACTATCAATGGGAGATGCTACAATTAATGAGAGACCAGGTTGCACGGGACCCTCACCCTGGCGTGGTGCGGGACTCTCACGTTGCAGCATCGCTGTATGCAACCACAACAGCACAACCAGAAGTGCTGTGTAGGAGCCCAACACTTGCCCAACACTTGTTTAGTGCTGAGAAACGTGCATTCAGAGTCCCCTTGCCTCTCGCTTTTCTAATGTTTGCCTTGGGTTTATCATGCTTTTGGGGGTCTGTTTCTCGCCCACTCTTCTCCTGCTGACTTGACTGAGGCACTGTTCAGAAAATGTCCTCTGCAGAGGTTGCTCTCAGCACAGGCATCATTGCTACTCTGGCCTTCGTGGCAGGGGGAAGGTAGGGCCTGCTGAATTTACGCAATCCACTTTCCTGCTTCACTTCCCAGATGTGTGCGCTGAGATAACAAAACTCCAGCTCAGGCGAGATTTGCTGTCTGTATTCCTCAGGCTCTTCTTAAATCTCGCCTTAAACGAATGACACAACCTGCAGCGCTTCAGCTTAGCCGAGAACGAGAGAGTAGGTGAAAACTTGGACTGCTTAGAAAGAATTAAGATAGGAGATTTTATCTCCCCTTCCCCCAAACGCTTTCAGTCAGACTCAAACCCAGCCTGGAGCCTCCAGTCTGGCTTGGTTTTAACCTCCCGTTTGGCACAGGATGGGTTTGGCACTGGCAGAGGAGTACCCGGGTGTCTGGGGGGACGGGGACTGTCCGTGGCACCACGCAACGCCTTCATGCACAGGCAGAGCTGCACGTCTCTGACCCTGACGTTCATTCCTTGCACCTGCAATCATGTACCTTGCATATGGGAATGATGCTCCTTGTTATTTTAATTAAGAGTAATAATAAAACAAGTGCTAATAATAAGTTTCTTGTTCCTTTCAAAGATTCAGTGCAAACCCTTTGCTAATTAAATATCTAGCGCATTACACACAATACTGCTCTCATCCCACAGAGGCACGAATTCCTGCAGCAATCTGCCTCCGTGCTGGTGGACACTGGAGGAGAACCTGGGGATTAATCTAGTGCAATGGGAAATAAAACTGCTGATTTTTATCGCCATCTGTCCATTTGATATCCCTTTTTTCTATGTCTACAAGGCAAGCTCAGAACTTTTATGGTTTCTGCTGAGAAAAGTTAGCTTAAACCGTGGTAGAGACTCGGAACATTTTTTCCTTTCGCAATCTTTCTCTTGTTTTCCAGACATGCGTGGTGTTTACAGGACTAGAGTTCACAGTGGGAGTCAATGCTGCAGTGCACGGCCTGACTTAAATCCAGTTTTATTTTGCATCAGCCACTATTTCATCTAGGTGATATGGACTCCTGCTGGGATTTTCAAAGAAGGTAGAGCTACCTTGCACAATCTGTCTAACCCCATATTCTCTAGAACAGGTCAGAAGGAAGATTAAGTATGACATAGTCCTTCCTCTGCTTATACCCTCTTGTTTATGGTGATCAGTGATTTTCAGACTTCCTAGATGGAGCCTGCTTTTGTGCTCACCGCTCATGTATGTATTACAAAGCTGAAGCTTCGCTTTTAGCTCCTTCAAAATGTGCCTGTGAGGGTCTGAGGCTCAGGGCCAGCTGTCGCAGAGCCAAGGGCTGGGATTAACCAGAGATGCTGATCTGCACCTTCAACCCCAGACAGCTTTTCCAAACCCAGCATCTGGATTTATCTGGCAAACGCACAAGGTGTGGGGACTGGAGAGCTGAGCTCTGACACATCGCTGCCATTAAAGTGCAATGGGAAGGGGGGGAAGCTGTGAAAAGCAGCTCTCGTTAATAAAGGTGGGCTTGGGAATGATGCTAAAGATAAGGAGGAGGTTAACAGTGGAAAAACACTAGGACACCAGAACGTTTTGTGAGCTTTAGGTTTTAATATCACATCTTTGCTACTGGAGACAGAAGCAGGAAATTTTGTGGATTCAAATTCTTGCGTGCGCGAGGGCAAATCACGTTTCTGCCATGCTAATGCCACTTTGCGTTATCAGGAGCAGGGAGAGGTAATTCGTGCTGGAGGGAAGGGCAGGACCTGCCCAAGCTCGGGGCTGCATCTTGCGGAGGAGAGGGGAGAGGCGCAGCCCCGCGGTGTGCGCTGACTCTCGGCTCCTCCTCGCCCCTTCACTTCTGCTGCTGCGGGGGCCACTGCACCGGCTGCTTGATCTGCTGCTGCTGCTGGCAGGGAGCGGGGGCCACCGGCACCTGCCCGGGGCACTGCGGGGGGAGGACCACCACCGGCGTCACATCCTGTACGGCGCTCACTTCGTGGCAGATGACGGCCTCGGAGCCGTGGCAGGACCTCTCGCTGTCGTGGCAGGAGAGCTCTCGGTTCTGTGGCAGCCTCTGTCTCCACGGGAGCACATTTTTTCGGTTGGTGCGGCAAACCCTGGGAAGGAGAGACCTTTGTCGTTAGATGCATGAAGGGCAGCGAGCTTTCCCCACTCTGCTTTGGGTTCAGATTTCCTTGATGTGTTTACGAGCGTGCTGGGGCTTGGCAGGATTTGCCTGTCTGCCCGTCCTGTTTCCCCGGCTTGGGGCTTCCTTCCCGCAGTGCCGGATCAGCCCGCACCATCTGAACGCCCTCACGAACCCCCCCAGCAGCCCTGGTCTCCATTTCTGCTGGGCTCCGTGAGCCGTTTCCCTGCTTTCCCTTGCTGCATCCCACGAGCACTCGTGCAAGACACCCTGGGATTATCTCAGGGCTGTGTAACGGAGGAGCAGATGCGCTGTGGGCTGCCAGTTTATGCTGCACTGGCAAGAGGCATCTTTGGCAAGGGTCTGAAAAACCTTGCAGCCTAGAGGGGTCCTGGCACAGCCCGTGAATTTACAGCCACGAGTGGTGGTATTAGAGCCTCGACAAAATGCAATTTCAAAGCCAGGTGCTCAAAATGAAGAGGTCCTGTGCCTTCTTCCCTCCTCTTGCCCTCTGCTCCTTCTGTGCCCTGCAGACCCTGGGCTGCCCAGCGCCCAATTTCCTGAGGCATGAGGAAAATCCTGTCTGCACATCTAAACCCCTTTCTGAGGGCAGCTGATGTTTCAAGGAGGCAGAAGGCATCCAAGATGCGGCCAGCTGAGATGAAGGCTGTTCATGCTATTCCTTCCTCTCATAGTTTACATCTGCCTTCTCAGTTCTTTCCTATATTTCTTCAAGAGCAGCTTAACACTTTCAGCTCCTAAAGATTTACATTTTCCAAAGGAGCTTAGGAAAGGAGTCAGGCTCATAAGTGCAATTAAAATTCCCAGCTTAAACCCAAGGTTTCTTATGAAAGATCAGCCTGCTGTCTCCCATTCATTCCCAAATCCCATTCTTTACTTTTTTATTTCCAGTTTGTCCTTTGGAAACTAGGAATCCTGAACACTGAAGTAATCCAAATATATCTACATGTGATAAGAACAATAAATGTTGCTTCTTAGCATAGGCAGTTTTGAGACCAATTTTGATAACGCAAAATTGCCCCAGCCACCGAGGCAAGAACTTGGCTCTCAATAATCCCAGCACCTGCAGACAGACTTGTCTTTGTAAGAGCATAGCTCAGCTCAGTTCAGCAAATTTTGATAGGAACGAAATGTTAGCGGTGTAGTAGCAACTTACCTTGGCTGTGAAGGCTCTGAAGAAGGAGCGGAGCTGAGTGAATGAGCTGCTCTCCCATCCGAGAACTTTTATACGGTTCCT
>NW_009222835.1:0-5145 GCF_000690835.1 Fulmarus glacialis | reverse complement strand
TTCCTGAAAATGCAATAAACCCCTGGGGAAAAATGACCAACGTATTTACAAAACAGCCACACCTCTAATTATCCACCACCTTCAAAAGCTTATTCAACCCGATTTCTTTGATTGACTTGTCATACAGTAGATTGTCTTCCTTGTGTTACACAGATTTAATTGCCACCCTGCCCCACGCAGGTTGTAATGCACGAAGAGTGAAAACCGTGTGGGTGGCTTGACTGTCTCACCGTCATGCCAGGATGAGTTTTATATTGCAAAATGGATGGCAAAGGTGGCGCTTTTTTGCATTTCTATCCTCCTGAAACCTCTCACCCAAAGTCTGGCAGGGACGAGAGGTCACGGTGCCCGGTCACCTCTAACTGCTCTTGGCAGGACCGGGGTCTTGCGCACTGGACAAGAGCCGCTGCTTTCAGGTCCTCGCCATAAAAAGTGGCAAGTTTTTAGAAAGTCCTCATCACATGTCCTCTGAAAGCATCTTTAAAGTTGTCTTCACCCTGTAAGACATCTGCAGGTGCCAGAAGCTTAGCAGCCGAGGGTCCCCTCTCGATCTCCTCTCTCTGCCTGTGTCATTTCCCAGACCAATAAAACCAGGATAATGAAGCCTGTGGCCACTGTGGCAGGCTCCATGAGTGACTGGAAGGTGACCTGTCAAAGCCAAGTAGCGGTACAGGCCACTTGTGGAAGTCTTGCCTTATACTGGTGAATACCCCAAAAATGTAGTGTGGTTTCTCTACCTGTGTCCACCTACTTCACACCTGATTTCATAGTCATTTCACTGATATTGACATAGTTACCACTAATTTTCATTGCTGACATTTTTCCTGGCCAATACCAAAAAGCCTCAAACAGAATTGCTCTTTTAAAATTTCTGTTTTTCTAATGTTTTAATTTTTTTTTATTTGCCTGCCTCTGAAGCAGCCGTTGTCCGTGATGGGAAACGCGTACCTACAGAAGCCACTTGGGCAAACCTTGCATTCATGAGTAAGCTGTGAGTAAAGAGCTAGCTCAGAGACCGCGTACCGGAGCTCACCACGCATCTCCAGCTCACCCAGCTCTTCCCTGGGGCGGGATGGGTGCACCCTGGGTGCAAAGCAGCGGACTGCTGCAAGCCTGGGGCACTCACCTGGCCCTGGTGCAATCAGCTGTGCAACCATGGCTTTGCAACAGCCCCGGTTTCTCCTTTTCCCTCCCATTAGCAGCTTGACTGTGCAAGGTCAGCAGGGCTCACTCTGTGTTTTTACTCGTTTTGCATCTTAACTCCTTCTGCAAACATGGGAGTCACAAGGTTTTGTTGGGCAGAGATTGACTGAACATCTGAAGCAGAGGGGTGGCTCCCACTTGCTATCTCTGAAACAATTTCTTTAGTTTCTATCCAGAGGCGCCAGTTAGTGACTTTCATCAGGAAGCCAGATTCGTGTTTACCGTTCAGCCTGCCTGTTTACAAACAGCCGAAGCAGAGGGGCCATGGCTTTTGCAAGCACCGACACGTTCGTGGATGAGTCCTGCATTATCACAGTTTCCAGCCATGAAGGATGACTTGTTCCTCCCCTGTTGCACAACCAGTGAGGAGGAAATCTGCGTGCGCATGTGTACGCCCGTGTGTAAAATCCAGCCTCCGCCTGCTCCCAGCCTCGTGTCGGAGGTGAGCTGCAGCCGCTCCAGTGTGCAAAGGCAGCCCCAGCTCCTCGGTTCAAGCTCTGGATGCAAGAGCATCCTCCTTCTCCCCCGGGTCTATTATACTATTATATCATCTAGCTCGGTTAACATCTAAGCTTGTGGAGTGTTTTTTGATACAAGCCTCAAAGAACCAGCCAGGTGGGACAGTGAATAAGAAATGTACTTTTAAAGTGTTTTCTGTTTTCTTTTTTTTTTTTTTTGGGGGGGGGACTGAAATTTTGGGATGGTTTTTGGTCAGTTAGTTGAATACACAAGAAGTTTTTGAATACTCCGGACTAATTGGTTTTGTGGAAGTCTCTCGGAAGTTGTTTGAGCTTTCTGACTTCTTTTGCTACCTTTGATGCTATCAGATGAAGTAGGGAAAATAACAGAAATCGATAATGAAGTGGTAGATTTCAGAAATACAGGTAGATGCAAATAAATGATAACACTGTCTAATTTTAGAATGGAATTTAATATGGCTGGTGACAAAACCTTGTGTAATGTTCCCTGCACCACAGTCTTACAACATTTTTCAGCATGAAAGATACCCGTTGTGGCACCGAACACGGGGCTAGAGCTCAGAGGATTTTGGTTTTTGCAAGCTGCGGTGTTTTACAAACATCAGGGAAAAGTTTTCTGGATTTGCATTGAGCTGAAGGGGTCAAAATCCCCACAGGTGGGTGAAAGCAGCAAAGGTAGAAAATATTTTACCATGTAATTTTATGCCCTTTTAAATGGGCACAGATCTATGGGTGTTTTTTTCCTTCATTACCAATATTTAGAGGATCCAAAAAACCCCAGAGAACAGTCCCGAAACACTAGATATTTGGCAAATACCACGTAACAACCGGCACTGGATGTTCAAGCCTCCCCCGCGCTGCCCCATCAGCACAGCACAGAGGAACCATCTCCCTGCGCCTAATTTAGGGCCTGATCCTATCAAAAAATGTCATGAAGCAGGTTGCTGCGAAGAAGCAAACGAGCTTGTTTGAGTTGCCTCATGCCACTGGTGCAAGCACAAGGTTTACGTGCTCCGGCTTACAACATCACCTGCAATTTCTCTGGGACAGGAGCCTGGCGTGTAATTGTTTCCAAGTAAACAGCCTTGCACTCCCAAGGTCATGCTGTAAATAATAATCAGCTGGAAATCACCTGGGAGTTTTGCATATCTCCTTAACGTAGCTCGCAGAGTCTGGCCTCTGTACCCATGCAGAGGGTCTTTGCAGGGCACAGCGTTTCCATTTGACAGGAACAGCATGGGGGAAGCTTTGACTTCAGCAAGAGCAAAATTAAGAACCTTCTCTTGCTGTTGAAACCGATGAGTATGGTTGTAAAATATATATCAAAAATATTGGAAGATAAATCTTGTGTTGTGAAGGAGACTCCTTGAGGATCTATTTGTATTTTGAGTGAAGGAGCCAGGAATTAAAGAAATCATTCAGATACTGGAATTTCCCACAGACTATGAAGTTTTATTTTCCAACCCATGAGCAAAAGGAGATGCAGAGAAGAATCTTTTCCCATCACCAAAGCACAAATCACTTTTCCCAGCAGTGCTTGCAGCAACGCTGCTAGCACAGCCCAATGCGAGGAATGCAAAGCTCCCTGACCATAATGACACAGTTGGGGAAAAGCCGCATTGTGGCACATCCTGGGCACTTTTGCTTGAGCAGGGGTGGCTGCTGGGTCAGTCACTTCTTCTGGCTGGGGGGCCACTGGTTGGTCTGCTTGCTCTGGTTGACCTCGATGCTGGGAATGACCACGGGGCATTTCTGCTGCATGGCCTGGGAGGACCCAGCGCTGAGCTCTGGGCCTGAGCATTCCCCGATGCCATAGCCTGATCCTCCGCTACCACTGCCCCCACCCGTTGTTAAGGCCTTTTTACTCGGTGATGTATCGTATCCATATCCAGGGCCTCCTCCCTCAGTGATGCCCAATTTCCCACTGGACCCTCCACCACCCCCTGAGCTGCCAATGATGTTCTGGCCTGAGTCCTCACTGCTGCACCCTATTGCCCCCCCAGTACCATAGACTGGGACTGTTCCCCCTGCAATGCCCCAGCCAGGTGTCCCCTCACTGTCACCACTGGTTATTACAACAGATCCATCACCGCCACATCTGTACCCCCCCGCAACCCCATAGGTGGTTGATGTTGGCATGGGTTGGCAGGATGAAGCTCCCCGGCTGTAGATGACTGAGCCTTCCCCACCACAGAAGAAGGAGCCGTGTCCTTGGAGGCTGCTGCTGCAGCATCCTCTGTGGTGTGAGGAGATGTCATTGCTGTAGCCCCTGTTCCGGCGGGCACATCTCCGATGGAGACAGTGATAAATCTGAAAGAGGAAAAACCATAAAACCTGCACTGTTTTGCTTCATTTTTGCACCACGGCATGTGGGGAGGCTGCAGGTGGTGTGGTCAGAAAGGCAACGCCAGGCTTCAAAACAGGGCACTGCCCGGCTCTTCTTCAAATGCAAGAGTATTTTGACTCTTACTGGGACAGCTTTTCTCTTTCTTATCTCCAGGGTATATTTCCAGAGAATCAAAATCTGAACTATATTCTTTTAACATCTAATAACTGCCATGGTTTTCCCCGCTCATCTTCATGACCGTAACCGCAGAGCGTAAAAATAACCAGGATTATCCTTGTTTCTGTTTTTAAACTGCTGCAAGAGCGGTGGATCAAAATTTCCATGCAAGATGACGTTGCTGGCTGTATTATTGCCATTGTGGCGTAGCATCCCCAAAGGTCTTTTACATAACGTAATCGGCACAGCCATAGACTTATGTAACCATTATGAAGTACAGCAGAGGTTTGTTATCAAATAATACCAAAAATGTGTCCCGCATGTTGCAAAGACGTTCAAAACTACAAAGACTATGCAGTCACCACATCACCACTACAGACTCCTCTGGGTTTTTAGTCTACTCAGCCCTATGGCTCCCAGTCCGAATCTGAATTCACCTTGCTTCCTAGTGATCTGATCCATAGCAAGAAACCGTAGAGGTCCTGAGAACTTTGCTGTGGATGCTCAGGCAGTGTGGGTACTGCTGCAAGCACATGTCAAGATCTCAAACGAAGCTATCTCCCATCAATATGAAATAATAAAGTCTCAGAAAAGAGCAGACTTACCCCCCTCAGCCATTGGAAACACATTTAGAAGATAAAAGTCGACTGAATGAGGAGCTTTAGCAGACAGGAACTTTTATATGGCGTTTAGCATATATGGGAAGTGAGACACCCTAAGGAATGGCAAGGATTTATTTACCAATCAAACTCTGATTTCAGTGTTTGCTTTGACTCATGACATCTGATCGATATCTCTCCTTCACTCTGCTTGTTGCGTTGCATGCAGCAGTAATTGCTACTTCAGCTTAATGATCTTATTCCTGTCCTCCTGCCCTGAGCTACGGAGGACCGCTTCAGCCCCCAGTGAGGTGGCAACACTGGGGGAGACTGGGGAAGGTGGGTGGGAGCGTGGGTGTAG
>NW_009222834.1:0-1953 GCF_000690835.1 Fulmarus glacialis | reverse complement strand
GCTTGCGCTGGGTCTGCCGGTTGATCTGGCCCATGGTGGCAAAGTCAATGACGTAGCAGAAGCCAATGGCGCTCAGGTCCACCCAGGGGTGCTGCTTCTCATAGGCGCGCTGGATGGTGATGCCCACGTCCATGTCATAGGGCGTCCACGACCCGCTGTCGTTCTCCCACTCCCACACGACTCCCTTGCCTGGCGCCGACGATGGGTCGTAGTAGCTGCGCCGGACAGGGCGGATAGTGCCTGAGGGAGGGTGAGAGATGCCGTCAGACCCTGGCGCCGGCACCCACCTGCGGGCAGGGAGTGAAACCACCCCAACCTGCCCCACCGGTGCCGTTCGGCACAGGGACAGGACGGCTTTCCGGCTCAGCTGTTGTCCCCGCCCTGCCAGGGGACTGGTGTGCCTTGGTTTCCCCAGGCCGCTGCCTGCAAGCCACCCTGCCACCGGCGCACCCAAAGGGCCAGGGAGCCCCTGGGCTGCACGCGCACACCACTGGGGTGCACCCCTAGTGTGACCGGGGTGAGGAAAGGGCAGATTTCACCCCCATTGGTCTATGGTGGCGGCCACCCTCCCAGCCCCAGCGTGCAGCGACTCAGTCCTGATGGGGAAACACAGAACCACAATCTTGGCCACTCCAACCTGCTCCCAGGGACCTCCCGTGAACCCAGGCATGTAGGCACCGGACTCCTGCAGTGCCTGCCACAGCCCTGTCTCCCTCTCAGCTCCGGACCAGGATGGGGGAATAAAAGATTTAAGGGGCAGCTCTGAGCCCCACAGCGGTGACACGCACAGGCACCCACATGCACAGGGGAGCAGGGCTTGCGCCAGCCCCACCATCTGCAGCTGCCAAACCGGCCCGCGACGAAAACCCAGCCCATGGCACAGGGAAAATCCCCACGAGGCCGAGCAGAGGAGTTTGAGTGGGGCCCCGTGCCTGACTCCTGCTCCCCCGCCAGCGAGCATGAAGAGTGGGATGAGAGCGCAAAGCACGAAGGCTTGTGGCTTGCATCCTTATTTTTGATAGGCGTTTCCTTTCCCACCGCTCCCAGCTGACCAGGACACATTCAAAGCACGGACGCAAATTTTGGAAACTCCTACAATGAGGAGAAAGCCTTCCTCTTTGGGACGTTTCACAGCACAGCAGGGCAGGCTGAACTTGGCCGGGCTCAGCCTTGGGGTCCCATCCTGAGCATGCTACTAGCACCCAGAGTTGTTTAGTTAATAGGTGGGATGAGCTCACGAGCATCGCTGGCCTCCATGCTCTTCTGCAAAGCCCCATGGCTCAGCCCCGCTGCCAGCAGTAGGAACAAGAAAGCTTAAAGAGAAGAAATAATAAGCCTGCTTCTTTGGCTTTTCACCACGTGTCTTGCAAAGCCTGCAAGAATTTCAGTCCCTTTTCACCCCCACCTCTCCGCTGGAAGCAGCCGCCACCATCAGTCCCCACACAGGACCACCTCACACGAAAAAGTAGGCTAAAAAGGAAAAGCTGTTTATTAGCACTTAATGACAGACGCACATCGAGCACCCCACTACGGAGAATGGGGTGCAGCTACACCCCAGGCAAGCCAGGCCACCCATCCCTGTCCTGCGAAGAGGCACCCGGGGGGGAAAAGCCGCCGGCGCTGGCGGCACAAAGTGGGGCGGTGATTTATCCTAATCCCGTGCAAGGCGGGGAAGGCAGCAGCGGTGGCATGCGGCATCTGGCGGTCCCCGGGGGGCGGCGGTGTGGGAACGCCATGCATCCCCCCAGTCCAGCGCAGACAGCCGGCCTCCCATTCAGCAAGGGAAGAAAAGGGACAATAGCTATTCAGGGCCTGCCAGGGTCGTGACCCCCCCCAAATCAGAGCTGTTTAATGACCCAAAATACCAACATCCCCAGCAACCCAGGGAGGGGCAGAACAATCCCCCTTTCAGGCCTCCTCCCCGAGTGACAATAGCCTTCAGAGGCTGGTCCC
>NW_009222833.1:0-7317 GCF_000690835.1 Fulmarus glacialis | reverse complement strand
ACACTTGTGTGTATATAAAGGAAGGAATATGTGTATTATATTTATATATATAAATATATGTATGTGTATCTATACCTCTGAAGGTAAAGTCACTCTGCCAGCCTGCCTATATGCCAAATATCTCATTTCTGCCCTCCACACAATGCAAATCACATCTCCGTGTCCCTAATGGCATTTCTCACTTCAGGAATTGCACGTTTTCCTCCTGTCTGCTCGCTCAAATCCTACCTCTGTCAGCGACTCGAACGGCTTTTTCAGGTCCACCACGTTCAAGTTTCCAATCAGAGGAAGAGGTCGTGGCCCGGGAGGCAAACTGCAAACCGACTTCTTCAAGCTGGTAAGAAAGTAAAGGAGAGCAACCAGCCCTGCTGCCAAATAGAACAGCGAGCTAGAGCCCACGTATTGCAGCAAACTCTGTATGGCCATGTTTAGATCAACGTGTGGGTATGAGCATCTTGGGGTCCCTTTATAGCCCTTCTGTCATTGCCTGAACACACCTTCTGGGGAAGTGGCTTTACACAGAGAAAAGGACTCCGAGGTCTTGTTTACTTCCATTTAGACCAGATGTACTTTTTTTCCTGCCAAATAAAGCACCCTATTTTATTCTGAAGCATGGATTATCTTAATCTGGAGCTCCTATTTCATCTACAACACTGGGGCAAGGTGTTTGTTTTCCAGTGAAAATCCGTGTTATGGGCATGTTGTGACCTACATGATTTCAGGGGCAGAATGAAGGGACAGGACCTGTGCTGGATTGCTGTCACGGTGCCAGGTCACAGGCCTCAGCTGGACCACTGGTGATGCAATGGAGGAAGCAGGACGCAGGAGGGAAAGCCCACAATAACGCATGGCCTGGGTTACAAGGTGCAGCTGCAAGAAAGTCCTCAGGGAAGACAAGGCTGACCAAGGAGGAGTTGGAACAGTGGTGGCATGAAGATGTGCTAATTCAGGATTGCAGACGGGAGTAGGTTCACTTACGGGTGACAGTTCTCATTCTCTTTGCTTTCCTGCCACCCCAGTAAAATCACCTCCTTGAGCAACACAGTGTTGTCATTGCTGACACTGTTACTGATCTTCGTCCCAAAATTCCTCTACTGGCAATCCCAAAATGCCCCTGAAACCACTTCAGTCACTATTTTGCAGTTTCCTGTCCAGAGGACTGTGTGCCTGGATGTCCATCTCTGTCTCTGAGTTTGGTGATGACTCCTTCCTGTTTATGAGCAGATCCATGCAATCCTCTAGGAGAAACTGATCCCTCCAGGCAATGCTTCTGCCTAGATTGGGAAAGAGATCCTGGATCTTTGTAACCTGGGAGGAGCCCGGATCAGGCTCTGCAGCTGGCCAGGCAGAGGACGGAGGCTGCCCGGGCAGCTACTGCAGCGGGGGTGCCAGCTAGGAGGAGCACACGGCAGCAGCTTTGGCACTGCAGGTGCAGTGAGTCATGCACCATGCCAGGGCAGGGTCCTGCAAGAGCCCGCGTGCCCGGGCAACAGCTCCCCAAGAGCCACCTGCACCCTTTGCATCCTCGGGGGATGACAGCAAAGCAGAAGTGATCATGAACAGGAGGCCACAGTTTTAAATGGTGGCTCTGGGGGAAGGAGCCAATTTGATGCTCTATCACATATTCTCAAGTGGGGGTATTTTGCTCCCCACTTCCAGATTCTGTCAGATTACTGGGCTGTGCTGCTGTTCAACCTTTAGAAACCTTTAGTTTTAATAATACTTTTGCTAGAATCCTCCAAGGCTCCCGGGTGCAGGCTCCACTGATGGAAAAATGATGATTATTTATTAATAATAATAAAATTACATTAGCTGAAGGCAAGGGGAATCAATAAACTCTAACTAGATTGACATGAAAAAGGTGCCTGCACGTCTGCCTGTTCTCCAAGGCTTGTTATCAGGAGTGGGGTTTTTCACAAGGGAGAATTACCCTGTGCAGAAGAGGACTAGGCAGGGCAGGCAAAGAAAGGAGGGCAATGGATGGTCATGTCCATCTCAAGATTTGCTGAACAACTATGAAGGTCTTGGTCTGCGCACTCTTCTCTCGGACATTTCCAAGAATATCCTGTTCTGCCAGACTCTTCTCTGAGCAAATGGTGTAACCACGGGGACTCTTGAGACTTTATAAGATGCAGTAAGAGTGAGGAAAAAATCCTACATGGGCACAGTTGGGTACCGATGGAGGGAATTTACTGTTTCTGTTTACATACAGCCACCACTGCTCTGTTAGAGTAGAGCTGGCTACTGCCATAGACAGCAAGAGCATCTTCTGAAGGGCTTTCAAACTGTTTAAAGCTTCAGGTTGTACTCGGTGATAATATAGGGTGAAATCCTTTCTCAAGCAGTGAGCCCATGGACTTGCAACCTGCTGGACTGATGCATGAACTGTGGGAAATGATGGATGAGTTCTCCAGTGGGAGGGAATCATTGCGGTTTTCAAATACAACTAACATGATGTTCTCACCTCCATTTCTTCTTCGCATACCTTGGCTTCCAGTATGCAATCCTGAACACAGCCTACAACTGAGTTGGCTTGCAGGTGAGGCAATCCCACAGAGCACCAGGGAGAAAACATTGCTCCCTGCTCATGTGTCTTTGACTTTCTACCAGCCCGAGCCAGAACCGATACCATCTTCAGGTAAGCAGACTTTGTGGGCATAGCTCAGGGAAATAATCAGTTCCTCCTGGAAAATAAGCCTGTACATTAAACAGCCACAGAGTCATCTAACTTCTGTGTGCTCATCTGGAGAAGGACATATAATCTTCTAATGGGACATAGGTTAATAATGCTACAGTAACAGTAGGATAATGCAGAGAAAGAGCTGTTATAAGGCCATAATTCAGTCAATGAGTTCTGATAACGTAATAAACCGTGAGAGTGAACACCAAGTGCTTGTGTGACTTGCAAGGCTCTGCAACTGATTTACAACCTCAAGAGATGCCTATCAGCCCATGCACTGTAATCAGGGGTATATAAAGCATGAGCACACTCTATTAAACATTAACATTTTTAAAGACTCAGATGTGTTAAAACTCAGGCTGATCCTTGCAAATGCATTTTGCTCACCTTGACAAATGCCAGTGCAAAAAGAAATCAAAAACTTTCCGACTTTGACCTCTTTCCATTTTTCATAATTATTGCATTGTTTTATTGGATTACACCCGCTTCTTCCCATCCTGTAAATCGGTATTTCTGTAGGATTATTATAGGGTAGTGATCCGTATCTCAAGTGTTCGCTATGCTCATTTTGATACAAATAACTTGTACTGAATTTCTTTTCATTTATCTTTCAAATCAGTGTGTGTGGCACATCTACTTTGGGAAGAAAGACTCCTGAAAAATACTTTTAAAAATCATTATTTTACTGCAAATTTTCAACAAAAGAGTCTTGTTTTTTGTTTCATACTCTGAGCTGAAGGATTGTATAGGATGGGTCTGGTCACTGGAAGAAGAAAACAAAAAACTCTGTGCATGGGATTAGTGCATTGTCTCTGTGCAGTATTTCCCACTCCTGTTAAGCATTTAACCCTTTTAGCAACAAACTCTTCTCGGGAACTTTGATGCTTTTAAAAGCCTTGTTCTTGGACCGAACAGATGTCATTCCTTCATGAGTCTCACTCAGTGACAAAATACATAGGAGATCCTGGGTGCTGGTAATGTACTTTATAATATGCATATCTATAAAAATATTTGCAGAAAAATCCATTGTGACTATAGCCAGAAGCATGATCTTCCAAACCCCACACTTAACACCAACAAGCCAAGGCAGCCTGAGCTGGGAAGTTAGTATTGAGGAGGTCAGGTTATGAAGAATTTATTTTCAAAATATGACTGAACAGATCAAATGCCTCAACATAGCTGCAAGGATTTTTTTGTTCTGGGTCTCTAGCTTCAGTGTATCTCAACACAGTATTGCAGAAATTATATTAATCAAGGGCAATTTGGGGCATATCACAAAGGATGATTAGTTGGTAGGTATCTACAGAGCCAGGGTCCCAGGATCTTACTTTTGTGTCGCCATCTTGATGCAGATAGAGATGTGGATTTAGATATACCAGAATTGCAACTAGCAACGTAAGAAAAAAGTTTGCTCTGGCTTTCAGCGCAGCGTTGCTATTTCTACCACGTTCCTCTCTAACCTGATGAGGCTTTGGCTCAGTCATAACAGAAAATGAGCTATCATTCTGTACATCTTTGTAGAGCACATAATATATCAAGGTAATATATCAAGGCCCTGACCTTACTGGCATGAAACTGTGATTTCCCTGTAAGTGCAAAACAGTAATATTTCATTAATCATCCAAACAGAAATCCCCGTTCCCCAGACTATTCTGGCAATATTCTGCATTTTTGCTTGTCTAGGAACCTGAATTAAAAGGGAGAAAAATGGTTTACAACAGCCTGTGGCAGTGATGTAGCAAGAGACCTTATGTAAGAGCTGGCGGCGTGCTCACCGTGTGAGGGTGAGGCGTAGGAATGAGTGATCCTGGAAGGATGTTTCTCTGAGGTGTGTTCTGTGCCTGGGCTGGGAACAGCAGTCTCAAGGGCACAAATTCCAGTGTCTGAATGTGCTTGGTCTTGTTCAACTGATTAATTTCTTACAGTTATCCCAAGTCAAGCTACAAAATCCCCTAGTACTTTACTCAAAGCCTTTCACGGCTTGTTGATAAATTATTTTCAAATTAACTACCTCATAATTTGAATCTGTAGGTTCTTAAAAGATGCAGTACGGTGAGAGAGAGAAAATAATGAAAGTCCCAGACTTTACCTTGCCCATAACAAGGAATAAAGGTTCTGCTCTGATGTAGTACTTCAATTTGGTGCTTCCAAAAGTAACGTTTAATGTGTAAAAAACCCTT
This sequence comes from Fulmarus glacialis, assembly GCF_000690835.1. Taxonomy (NCBI): domain Eukaryota; kingdom Metazoa; phylum Chordata; class Aves; order Procellariiformes; family Procellariidae; genus Fulmarus; species Fulmarus glacialis. The sequence goes on along the minus strand of NW_009222833.1, from coordinate 2,457 downwards.
CTGAAGGTACATTTGTACAACTGACGGATAAGCACCAATGGTAGAGTAAGTTTTCAGTGTGATCTGACAACATTGTAAAAGAGCAAACATTTTTCAAATGTTCCTTTAGTCCATAATTAATGACTAACAGCTCTGATTCAAGCAAAGGAATTTTTTTTTTTTAATCTATCAGGCTGTGTAACTTGAAAGGGGAAGGTCCGAGATTTTCCCTAGTTTGGGGAGCCTTCTAATTTGAGCCTTCTAATTTTTGGAAAGGGCTCAGGACTTCAGACTAGAGATACTATAAAACACTGGATGCTTTACAAATTATCTGATCTCTCCTGTACATCGGGCATCTTTTTACTGAAACAGCTATTTCAGATTTCCCCAGTGCCATGAAAGTCTCTCACTTCTTTGAAAGATAATATGTGAAAAGCACTTAATTCTCTGTTAGTGGCACTGCTCTTTGTTGCACTGTTTTTATTGAATCCTTTTGGAACTGGTTGGCTTAATCTGCAAATGAGATTTTTTTTCTTCACATTGATTATCTAATGGGGGTTTCATTTGATCTCCTTGGGAAAAATACATGCTAAACTGCTAAAGCACATGTATTAGATTCTAAGACAAACTGTACCTTTAAAGGAAACTCTAGAAGATACAACTGATATTTGCAATAAAAACATTAAGTAAGCATAACCAAACACCTGCTACTATACCTAACCTGAATTTGGGTAACTACAAAATTTAAGACTCTAAAGAAAGACACTGAGTTAATTAATAGGTAATCAAAACATTTGGATATAATATAATACAGCAAGTTGATATAGCCTTTGCATAGGATTGTCGCTGTCTGTTTGGGAATAATTCCACTGTGGGATCCCTGCATATCTTTTTCCTTTGATTTCTTCCTTTCTCACATGGGGAATCAGCAAGTCAACCACTGTGCCAGAAACTAAGGAACGTAATTTGGGCAGTTTGCTAAAATCAAGTGCCTTGACACTTCAGTCAAATTTGTCCAGATAAACCAAAGTTGCTTCTTTGCTGCTCAGTCCTCTGAGATCTGGGAGACAGTTTGCTGCATGTATTTATGAAAAAGGAGTATCTCCCTTTTACTGTTAAATGTTAATAATGAAGTCAAGTGGAAAACTGCTATTTACTGTATAATAAAAAAACATCTATTGTTCATAGCCCTGAAAACATAATAATAAATAAAACCTTATATTTCAGGCTGTGTAAACCAGTTGCTTGTGTAATAGAACATGGTGTAATTTTCCATTTGCAATTTCAATTCTGTAATAAAGCAATCAAAGCATAAACAAAACACAGTTTAAATGGGGCTGCAGGTAATATTTCCATAATGGCTGTTCTTAACAATTGCAGCTGTTTCTTTTTTTTTTCCCAGCCTCGCATTCTTTCTACTTATCTCAGTCATTTAATGAAAAGAAAATCAACTTAAAACAGATGAGAGACAATCTTAAACCAATTGCAGCTATGGGCAAAGAAGGAAAAAGACTCTAATAGTGTAATCCACAGTTAACACCCAGGTAGGTTAAATTAATGCCATTTCTCATCCTCCTTTCAGGATGAGAGCTGAGGCTCTGCAGAGAGCGTGCTGTAAACTTGTAGGCAAAAGGGGTGTTTGCCTTGGTTATCTGTCTTGAGGATCTGGAAGTTTACCATTTCCCAAGCTTCTGCCGATGACCGCTTGGTTTTACTGGCCTCATCGGCGTTCGCGCCGCATGGTGGGAAGCCGCTTGCTCGCCCATTGCTTGTAGGAGCATAAAATAACTCGGTGCTGTCTGTCAGGTTTGAGCACGGGCATTAAACCGTGGGGATTAACAAGGGATGAGCAATCACGTCGCTGCCGCCACAGGCGGCTGATGGCGGAGTTCACCTCACTGCAGCGGGACGGGGATGGCTTTTCCGAAATCCTGCTGGATTTCTACGGAAAGTCGGTATTGCCTCCTGAGGGTGCCTCAGCTCTGCCTCCTGATCCCCAGAGCTCTCAGATCACACCACCAGCCAGAGCTGGGTTGTGAAGAATGCGGTTTAAATCGAGCCCCAGTGCTCAGCAGTGACGGGTGAGGAACTTGGTCTTCATGGCGGAGGGGAAGGAGGAGCCCAGCCTCAGCCCAGGCCCTGACTGGCCTCAGCCCGGGCCCTGACCGCCGGCTCCTGCGCACGGGAAAGACTCAGGTGAGGCTGGATCCCACATAAATTTGCTGACACCAGGCTCCGAGTTTTGTTCTTTTCCCCTTCATTTCCAAACGAACAAACGCGCGAGGACAAACCATTTTTCCCTGCCCCTGAGCAGGCAGGCTGCCCGTGACCATCGCCCTCGCCCTTCCCGTTTGGAGAGTCTGGAGGTAAATTAGGAAAATAACAAGGTTTTTATGAGAAGAAATCGTTTTATTTCGCGGAGGTTGATCGAGCTCTGGATGCAGGGGCGGCGGAAGCACAGCGGGAACGCCACCGGCC
>NW_009222832.1:2112-2371 GCF_000690835.1 Fulmarus glacialis | reverse complement strand
CAAACCATACTCTTGTTTTCACTTCTCAAGCTACTTTTACGGAATCTAGGGACATCGTGTTTGCTGCCATCTCTATTTGGGCAGATAAAGGTGGTACGCAGATAACTTCAGGACAACAGAGGCACACATTTTTTTATGAATTGTGGGCATTTGCGTGGTGATACACCTCTTTCGTTTCCCGGTGCTAGCTAGCCTCAGCCTTCTGACTCCCGCACCACCAGCCAGCCGGTTTGCAGGGAGGTTGGTGGGGGCAGCCTGC
>NW_009222832.1:0-2032 GCF_000690835.1 Fulmarus glacialis | reverse complement strand
GGGGCCAGCCTGCCCCGGGGGCCGGATCCTACCCAGTGCACCTTCCCAAACCCACCAGGGGATCCAGGACGCAGATGTTGTGTCTGCCGGGAGCCGGAGGTGAAGGTCTCGGCTCCACAGCGTGTGCCGTCCCCCCGCTTCACCCCTCGCTCCCTGCCGCGGGGTGGGGCTGGCTGTGGGGCAGAGCTCTGGGACGTGCCCTGGCGAAGGCACTGGCCTGGTTCAGTGCCTTGTGCCCAAAGCTCCCCGAGGCGCAGCCCTCTCACCCAGGGAGACAGGTCGTGGCTGGAGCTAAGGTGGTGGGCCGGGGTCCCCTTTGGTCCCGGATCTGAAGAGGAACTGGTGCGACCTTCGCGTTTGCTTTGGGGAGCTTTGCTTTCTTTTTTCCCTGCTTTGAAATGGTGAAACACGGGGCAGCGCAGCCACTCCACCCTCGTTGTCACCTCAACTCCTTCCCTACAAATGCAGGTCTATTTCCAGCGTTTGTTTCTGCAAGAGACTCTTTCAAGGCCACACTGCAGAGAGATGTGGGAAGCTCAGAGCGGTGAGAACCTCCCAGAATTGTATCATTCAGCCAGAGTTCACTGCTGGGGCTGCAGCAGCACCAGACTCCTCCAGGGAGCACCCTCCGGGCCGGACACCTTTGCCAACGGCCGAGGAAAATGCTGCTTCAGCGGACGCGGGTGTTCACCTGTCGGTCTTGCAGCCGCTTTCACCTGTAACAGAGGCCGGGAAGCAAATCCCCACCAGCAGGACCCGCCCGGCAGTGACCTGCCTGAAGCCGAGGGGTTATTTGGAATATTTAACAACCACTTTTCAGAGAAGTTTCCCCAGCGCAGTGACTTCTATTGGGGAAGAGACATAGACAGAGAAACTCTGCTCAGCCGCTGTGCAGGCAGGAAGAACACGGTCTCACTGGGGGAAAGTGAATTCTTGCACTGTTTAGATCTGCCCACAACAGATTTAGGTATCGACCTGATTTCTTCATCCACCAAGTCCTGCACTCATACTCTGCACTGAGGTTCATCTGTGGCCTGAGGCACCGACCACGCTGGCCCACTGTGTTAACGTGTCCCCCTGTTTTCCATGAACTTGGCATTCCCCTCTGTTACGGTTGACGCTGCTACCTGTTCAAGGCAGCAAGCCGGCAGTTAAAATCAATATTAATATTTTATTATGTTGTCAAAGCCCTGCGTAGGCACTTGATGTAACAGGCTACTAATGCCTTAAAGCTTGCTCCCTGAATTGATTTCCAGGCTGTTGAGGTCAGCTTTGGAGACAGTATTGAACCTTGCTTTGTAGTCCAAGCATTTGACGCCTTCCTCCCTCAAAGCAAAGTCAAGACTGAAGACCATAACTGGAATTTCATTCTCCTGCAGAACATTACACGGGGGGACACAGCTCTGTGAACAAGCTATTTTCATCTCTCAGCATGAGACAGTTTATCCAATATGATCTGCTGCTTTTAGGAGTGAAGTGCTATTTCAACCAAATCCCCCATACAGATCCATATCCAGAAGTCTGGCTGCAAAGATTCAGTAAGTGCTTAAATGGGACCAGGCTACGCCAGCTCCATGTAGAAGCAACAGCTGCAATGAGCAAAGACAGCCATGTCGTGAGTGAAGGCCTAGCAACGGGCTTTAGAAGCCCCAAGCCCTCCTTACCAAAGAATGAGGTTAACTCCAGGCTTTGACATGTGCTGAGAGCGGAGCAGCAGCTCTAAGATCCCATTATCTGGCTTTCAGGCTTGCACACACCTGTAATTTTGTAGCACAAAGCATAAAAACATGCCATTAGCATAAGCCACATGCTACTAAATGGAAAGCCACTTCAGGAAAAAAGGTAAGCGATTGGGTCTACTATTGGAGGAGGCCATGGCACCCCATTTAAAATAGCTGCTCTATTGACGCACTGCCTATCTGGAGCAGTTCGACAGATTTAAAGTCCCTTTTTTCCCACAAAGCACTGCAAACCCGCTCACTGAAGGCTGTGCAGGACCCCACGCTCAGGGGCCCAGAGCCGTGAGGGGTCT
>NW_009222831.1:0-543 GCF_000690835.1 Fulmarus glacialis | reverse complement strand
GCTGGGACCCAGGGATGGGCACGGGAGGATGTGGGGCAGAGGGATGGGGATGGAGGGATGGAGATAGAGGGATATGGGATGGAGGAATAAGGATGGAGGATTGTAGGATGGAGGGATGTGTATGGAGGGATGTGAGATGGAGGGATGAGGATGAAGGGATCATGATGGAAGGATGGGGATGGAGGGATGTGGGATGGAGGGATGTGGATGGAGGAATGCGGACAGAGAGATGGGGATGGAGGATTGAGGGATGGAAGGGAGGGAGGAAGGTGGGATGGAGGGGTGGTGATGGAGGGATGTGGGATGGAGGGATGTGGGATGGAGGGATGAGGATGGAGGGATGGTGATGGAGGGATGTGGGATGGAGGGATGGGGGATGGAGGGATGAGGATGGAGGGATGGTGATGGAGGGATGTGGGATGGAGGGATGTGGATGGAGGAATGCGGACAGAGAGATGGGGATGGAGGATTGAGGGATGGAAGGACATGGGATGGGGAGGGAGGGCCATGAAGCCCATGGGCTGCGGTGCCATGTGGCAGCCT
>NW_009222830.1:5590-39977 GCF_000690835.1 Fulmarus glacialis | reverse complement strand
AGCTCAGCTTGTATTTGGTTTGGGGAGGCGTTTTCCTTTCTGAGCTGTGACATTCTAGGAACATGAGCCGATGTGTGTAATTTATTGTTAATTGCCAAAATCTCGTTCTATTCAAATCAATACTGGATCTGTATTTGCCATGAGGTATATTCAGTAAAGTTTCCAGTGGATATGTAGCCACCCGGTTGTCCTTCTTGGTAAAACAGAGACCACTTCTGCCTTATTATTACAGATGCCAAGGTTATAACTGTTGTAATAACCCCAATCTATTGATTCGTTGTGCCTATCATTTCCGTCAGGTCCCGGAGCACTTCTGTTCTAGCTAAGGGGCTTTGCTGCATAGTGAAGTGGTGGGACCGGATTCTCAGAGGTTATTGATAGCTCAGCATCACTGATGTTACCGAGAGATGCACACTTTTATGCCAGGGAAGATTTTGCCACATAAGAACTCTATCTCCTAAAGAAACAGTGTTGAAACGGCATGTCGCTGGGAAGGGTTAGTGCTGAAAGAGCTTTTATTCAAGGCAGCAGGGGTAGGAACTGTCTGTCTGAGTGAATGGTTTTACTCCTTCCTTTCCCCTGGAAATTCAGTTCTGAAATGCAGACTTCTCCCCACACCTTAACATTTTTTTCCCGCTGTCAAGTAACTGTGGCCTCATTCCTGCAAATTGCTCAACCTCTTGCTGTGACTCGGCCAAGTGGATTGTTTTTAAGTAAGTGTTTTAATTCCTTTAAGACAAAGAATTATATGTTGTAATTTTACGTGAGAGTTTCAAGAGGTTTGAGGCGAGACATTCGGAAGTTAGGGCTATTTAACTTTTCCAAACGGTATGTTGATTTCTTTAGTATTTCTATGCGTAACAGCCTGCAATAAATACAGAAATTTGCAGAGAAGCCCCCATAGACAAGAGGGAGTCAGGGAACTGGCAAACCAAAACAAATCTCTCAGATGTTTCATGCCATTTGTGAAGAGATTTCATGCAAGAGGAGAGGGAAGGAAAAACAACAGACACCCCCCCCCAGTGCTCAGGGCTGCGTTTGAAGCTGGGCACACAGCTTGAGCACAGGGAGGAGGGTATAATTTCAGTGAAAGCTGATAGGTACATGGAGGGGTGCAACTCTCCCTATTACAGGTATTTATTATCAGTTGACAGCTGTCAGTTTGCAGTAGGTGATTTGCCTTCCTGTCAGCTCTCTGAGAACTAGGTATATTTGCCTAAGGTTGTAGAGAAGGGTAAAAATCCTGCTTTCAAGTGCAGGTATCATTTAACCATGATAAGAAGGCAGGTAAAGCATTTCTTCTGCAAGACGGCTGTGGAGAACAGGGAAGTAAAGTCTTTCTGGTCCTACCAGGATGAGAAAAAACAAGTCATTAAAATCTGATACCTACCTGCTTTTAATGAGAGAAACGTTGTTCGAAGAAATAATCTCAACCCTATCATCACTAGACTATTTTCAGGAGCCATTAGCCTATCACCTCCTCATATGTTTTGTCTTTTACTTTTGATCTCATTCAGGGAAAACAGCAATGCTTCTGCAACAAGAGATTTGGGCTTTAGCTTTAATCAGGAGCTTACTCAGTCATAACCATGCTCTTTCAGCCTTTCCTTTCCAGTAAATGACCTGCAGAAGAAATAGGGGAGTAAGGCGTAGAAAACAATACTTGAAATCAAGCACTTGGTGTGTTTAGTCATGCTTATTTCTTCAGTGAGCCAGTATGGGTATTTTTATGGGTTCTGCAATCCTTCCTTCATCTTTAGTCTCTTCTTCCTCCCCAGAAACATTTTTTCAGCAGTCGGAGACCATGGTCTGTTAGTTGCCGGCTTCAACTACAGGCATGAGGCTGTTAGTATTTCTGGCCTAGCTGGAAAAAGCAAAGAACAAGAGCAAGCTGCGAATGGATGTTACGAGCTGCACTGAGTAGACACAGAATCTGACTCAATTTAACTATACCTTAGCATCAAGTTACACCTTTCGTTTCTTTGGTTTGCTGTATTCTTTACTTGAAAGCTGTTGTAATGCAGAATAAGATCCTTCATCCATGCACGGATGCTTCCACGATCCCGCAGCTGTAAGGAAAAGAAATGAAGTTGGGTTGTTTTATTTTTGGACAGTGGGATCAGTAAAGGAAGGTTGTAGGTGACTGAGCGCTATTAAGGTTCAATCTCATTCTCTCTCTTCAGTGTTTATTACGGAGTTTTGTACTTTGCACCATTCTGAAGAACATTTTAAAATGAAACCAGAAATGCAGGCTTGATTCTTTACTGAGACAGAGCGCTGTTGCCAGTTTATGTGACATACAATACTTGCCTTAAAGCTCCAGCTCCTGACCCAGGAGATTTGTGAAGCTATTTGCTTTTCAAGTTTCTAGCTCTCATGATTCAAAGCCTAGAAGACAAGTCAAAATTCTGCGTATACTAATTGTGACAAGTAGATGACTTCTAACCTGCTCATGTGATTTTGGGGGCCTATTCATGCATTTACACAGTTGGAGCATAAGGCCTCAGCATAATGCAAGGGACAGAGACTTTTTGTGATATTCAAGTTTCTCCTTCCTCTAAAGATCACTCACTCCCATCACGGCTCCTGGCGCCGTGTTACCCATGAAAATCCAGCCCGTGGCGTCAAGAGAGCGTCCATTCATCTCACAGTTTTGCGTGAGGCTGCTCCAGCAGAAATCTGCAATAGTACAGCAACATTTATCATTGCATTATAATAACTTCTTTGGGGATGGGGGAGAAAGGAAAATGAATCGTTTCCTTTGGCATCATTTCATTACACTCTTCCACCCTGAAAAGCATCAAAGTTTCAAGAGTGGAGAGGAGAAATGTCTGCAGAAGAATAACCGTCTAATGAAGCCCCCTGCTGAAGGGGGAGTTCTCCCTCATTGTCAGTCTGTCTTCACACCACAAGGAGCTGGCCACAAAGGTCGTTAAATCTTGAGAAAATTTACAGCCTCCGATCTGCTCAGTTCTACGAACAGCTACTGATCGGTTCAAGGAAGAGGCTGTGGACGTTACCTGTTCCTTGCATCTGACCTCCCCAGAAATGTTTCCCGATTCCTAGCTTCATAAGGCATCATGTAATACTGGACTATCCTACTGATTCACCCGATTTGAGATCCTGCTTCAGCCAGTGGCCGGTAGAGGAGGTTCAGAAAACAGCCCCTTAACACACCTACTTGGACAAAACCCTTGTGACAGGAAATGTCATGGTGATTCCATGTGGAGGCTGGCTGCAGGGTAGGAGAACTGCTGGTCCAAACTTCCAAGTCTTTCCTAGCTGTTGCAGCTGGAGATGCTGGGGACCATGACGATCACCAGGTCTGTGTTCGTCTTCCTCTAGCAGCCTGGTCCCATCCAAGAGTTTATCCATCATCTCTACTTAAACACAGACACTGTGCCTCTAGCTTGAGATGAGAAGACAAGTTGTCTGTATCCTGTGTCTCAAGTTGCCCAGAAGTCCATTTCTCTATATAAAATTTAGCTGCTATTGTTGCTGTTCCTGCACCGCAGCAGGTGTCCAGAATCCTTAATGTTCTTGAATATTTTCTGCCTCAGCCCCAACATGTAGCATTAGATGGTCTTTGATGCTGATTTTTTTTTCCCTTATCCATCATCAGTACAGGAGGAAAGTTTCTTTGCTAAGGACAAATGAGTGAAAAAGAATGTGAATTATAAATGAGATAAAATATATACATGTTTATTTCAGTGCTGCTTGTCCATATTTCTTTCTTTATTTTTCTTCCTTTTGTCTATGGATATCAGAAAGCAAAAAAATGCCAAGAATGTCACATCCCATTGAAGTTATACTGACAGTATATTCAGAGCAATCCACAGCAACAGCTGTATTGCCCATATATCTTCAAGCAGAAAATTGTACATCATCTTGGACAATGCATCGCATTACAGACCTACACAAGGGCCACATTGCAGTCACGGTGGGAACCATCACTCGAGTCCCCTGGTTTGTTTGTGTGCACAAGAATCATGCTTATAATATTGCTGTAACATAGCACTTTGCATCTAATTTAAGCAATACTGGGGCTTTTGTTTGTCTTACAAGGTCTAACCTAAAGACAAAAGACATAGTCCAGCCTGAAGTTTATGAGACATTACCAGACATTCATGTTCACACACACACGCTCCGTCAGAGGAATTTATGGCCATTACGATGTTCTCTAATGAGTACAAAATGAGACCGTTACATATTCACTTAATTAGTTTGACAGATTTTCATTTAAATATAAAAAGACTTCTAGTCTTTAGAGAACAAAAGGAGGGCTTTGTTTCCAGCACAGTTTTTGACTCTGCTTTGCTGGAGGAGGAGGTTGGGGGTGACAACTGAAGGGAGACGATTTAGTGTGAATAATTCTCATCTTTTGATTTCATGTTGCCATTTCTTTGCTGCTTTTCCAGTTCCCCTGGAGCACCTTGAGGAGAGCTGTGTGATGTGGTCCTTTCAGTTGCAGCCAGGAAAGCCCCAGTGAGAACTTGGCTTTTCCAAGGCATGATGGATGTTTTGAGATTTGGGAGGGTGATTAGGGAACTCTAAGAATATTAGAGAGCTGCTGTGAGCCCTGAGTGAACTTTAGTCTCCAAACCTATTAGCTCACTCTCTCTCACTATTGGTCCAGTTCTTTGGCCTAACTTACATCCCATAGTATCAATGTAGGCGACTCCTGCTTTAATAAAAGTTGGGAACTGGCATTATAAGCTTCCTTGCGGTTTTATTATGCCCTTTTAACAGCTCCGTGCATTACAAAGAGTTCTGGAGTACAGCACGAGCCTTGACACACAGCAGACAAGTAGTGCTGGGACTTGATCTTTGTGGGAGCCCATTCATTTGTTCTCTTTAATTGAAAATGTTTTCTCAAATGCCTGCTTTTGAAGATTGGCTGTGATTCCATGTCTCACAGGATGAAGTGGGAGAAAGCACCATACTCTGGTTTCTTTGTATCCTGGAGCGAGTGGTGTATTGGTGTGGGCCCTGGAGCTCATAAGCTCAATTCTCATCTTTGCAGCTGTCCCTTGAGAGCATAAAAACCAACAAGTTGAAGTTGCTGTGGGCTCACAGCTCACAGCTCACAGCTGTCACTGTAACGTCTGCTAGCCTGGACTCTTCTCAAGCCCTTCCAAAACAGCTAATGCTTACCTGCCGTACGCTTAGGAGCATGGAGTAGTCTCCAGTGTCTATCCATGCGTCTAGGCATCTCCTAGGCAGGATCAGACAACACATTGGTAAATAAATGCCATTGTCTGAAGGTGTGTTAGCGATACAAACTCTGTCACACTTGGAGTTACCCACATGCCACAGGAGCAGAAACATCTAGAGAAAATGTGCTGCAAAACCAGCTGCTATCCATGTTGAAAAATGTTGATGTTTCAGCAGAAATCTCTTTTTTAACCTGTTTTGGAAAGAGAGGCGTATTTTGTTCGTAGTTATCACTAAGAAGGGGGAGAGCTTGTAGGCTAACAAGTGACATGTTTTCTTTCCCTCTCCGCCTGTCTTTTCTACTCACTGCTGCCATTTCACTCCACACGGATCATGTGCATCCTGAGGCAGTACAGCACTTTGAGCGCTCGGCAGCAATGGGTCTCTCCACCCATTTTTTTCTGCTCTGGACTTAGCAAAAAAAGTGTCTAATCCTTGCATTGTGGACTTGCAGATTTCCCCTTTGTCTCTCACTTACATGCAGGCATGATAGCATGAAAAGAGGCAGATAGCTGCCCAGACACACCCAACTTTCTGTTTTTTATGTTATTTCCTTAATAGGCAGCTCTGGCAGTCCAAATTCTTCTGGGGGGAAAGCCCCTTTGATCATATGACTCTGCAGATTTCTGTAGGCCGAGTGAGCAGTTCTGGCTGGCAAAACCTGCTCGCAGAAATATCCGTTCAAATTTCAGAGACATGGGAGTTGCACAGTAGCGTCTTTAAGCCTCCTTCTTAGTGTGATTGCACTCCGTATGGTATTTTTCCATAAGGGTCAGCAGGACCGTGTGGAGTAAGGAACACAGCAGGTTCTACCTTAGCAGTGTGTCTCCCGCAAAGGAGGCGTGTTTGGGCCAGAGAGAAGATAACATGCAAACATGTGAGAGCAGCCTGAGAGAGAGAGCAAGCCACAAGTAGCTCACAAAAACTGCTGGTCTGGAAGCCTCATCTTTCCAATATGCTGAGGAAGATATTAGCAGAGGAAGTTACTCTCACAACTCCAAGGAATCATTTGAGGTTGGTGTAGGGTAAGAGTAAATGTTTGTGGAATTACTTCATTAAAGAGGTGAGCCTAGCCTCAGGAAATTACACAGTTTGTGGCACATCATTTAGCAAAAATATAAAGCTTGATCCTAGGTACCATCTCGTCTTTGTCCGGAGGGGAGCTGAAGGACTGTGTCCTTGCTCCTCAAGCTGTCAGTCTATGTCAGATACTGCAGTTGCTGTTGATGGGAGTGCAATGACATTGATTAGAGATTTTTTCACCTTAATAACTTTAACCACCTGGAACAACATAAACTTTGCCACTGAAGCCATGCAGTGTACGACCCCAGCTCTCCAGAGCACCAACCACACTAACGCTTGTCACAGGCATCCCCTCGGTGTGCTCACCGCAGGTAGTGACCGCCTATGGCATGTTCTCTATTTGCACCGAACTTCTCATATCTTCATAGGAGAGCCCAGGTGATGAATAGCAGGTTTTGTGATACCTTGGATGTTATCGTGGGGCACCTTCAGATAACACTTAGTACCTCCTTTCCCAAGTCCCTTACTGGCTTTGTTTCTTCCCGACATAGTAATTAGTTAATCTTAAACAACCTGGGGCTGGGCCTGGCCCTGAAAAATGTCTTCACTGAATTTGCATAACAGAGACCTTCTAAAATACACACCATTTTGAAGGTTAGTAGTTTTTTAGTAACATATGAATGACCCTTTCTAAGAAGATCCGTGTTCCTTTTAACCTAGTGTTTTGTCTCTAGTATCACTTAACAAAGGGGGCTTTAAAGTACATAGAATTGGCTCCTTTCAGTAACATACCTGGCAAACAGTACACCCCGGAGACTGATTCTTTGAGTCTTATTTCAGTCTTGTATTTTTTAGGATTTTTTCCCAATATCATCCTGCAGCAGCAAGTTCTGTTTCTCAGATACTTGGGGATCAGAGAAAAAGAGGTTGGTTTTGGGGGTTTTTTTGGTTATAGTGATTTCTCTTTGGAAAGGTTAGCAACAGCTGTATCAGCTTGCTCTGTACCCTTTTCCACACCTTTTTCACATCTCTTCTATCTGCGGTCATTTGTCCTTCAGTTTATTCATCTTTTTTTATTCCACGTGCTCTGTTGCCATCACTTCAGCTGTGTTTTTTGTTCCTAAATTGGTTGGGATATGCTGCTTTTTCAGTAATTCATAAAGGAATACTTACTTAATTTCGCTTCTATTTGTCAGAGGCTACTTGTTGGCCTGGTCGTCTCTGCATGATACATAAACATAACAATTTCCAGGGACATTTCTGTACTGACTGGTAGGAATTCTTAAAAGTCAACATGAGGTGTCCCCCCAAAAGCCCCCCCAGCATATCCAAACCAAAACTCCTTGGATTATGATAGATTTGGTTTGCTTTAGGCTTGGATTACCCACCTCAGATCTGCCGTCTGGTACAACAGGTTAGTGCCCTTAAACCATTTAAAGCGTTTCTTTGGTTCGTAACATGCCCTCTGTGGGGCCAGTCACCTGTGTGTAACCAGCCTATATCCTTATCAGAGCTGACAAAGTTTGTTCCTGCACAGGGATTACATGCTGGGAGCCAGGACTAAGTGCACAGTTACTTTATTTACACGTCTGAGTGCCTCTTGGATGATGCTGGTAAATTCATGGACACTTGAGATTCCCTGTGATGTTTTAAAAAACAGCTTTTGTGCTAGAAGGTCTTGCGCAAAATACATACTGGCTCAGCTGTTGTGATGCTTCCCACACCTTTTTTTAACCATTTAGATCGTGTGGCCCAGTTGTCCTTTGGTTTACTTTGAATGTCCCATTCCAGGACATGCCTCCCGTATATTGTGTCCAACTGAGAGTAGGAAAAATTTTATTCACGGGTCATGCGTGCCCACACTCTGGAAATAGAGCTGCGAAATTTACAGAGAGCACAAGGCATTTTGCCACTTTCATATGCTAAAACCTCAGAAGTGCCTGATGTTTATCCTCAGCTGCTAGCATACCTGAGAATCCCCCGTGCCTTGTCCTTCTTGGACATTGCCAGGTTAGCTGCTAATGCCAGGTAAGAACTGACTTTTTCCCCAACCAAATGCAAACACAGCACTTTTCATGTTTCATTCGGGATCCAGGTGCTTTTATTCCATGTTGGGTAGCTCTATCTCCCTTGCCTGGCATAGGCTTTTTAAAAGAAGTTTGGGCCTAACGATGAATTAGTGCTATTGGAATTTGAACTGCTCTTGTTTTTTCAAGTTATTCTTATCAGAGAGACGGTTCTTCTGGAAGAGGAACAGAGGCTTCTCCTTTTAGTAAAGCTGACAAAGCAGGAGATGATCAGCCAGCCCTTCACAAAATCATAACTGAACATTTACTTTGAGCCACAGTGGGAGAGGCCCAGACTCATAAATCAACCTATTAAGCCTTCAGACATGAGTTTTTGGAACCTCCTAGGCGTTTCTTTTTTCTGCTGCTGATAAGCAGTCTTTTAAGGGCGCAAGCTTCATGATATCATTAAGGACAAGAGCAAGTGATGTGGCTCCAGGCCTGGAGTTAAGGCAGTGAGTGACCTTACTCCTCTAGAAACAAATACCAGCAATTTCAGCTCTGCGTATTTATTATTCATAAGCACAAATTGAAGTGAGGTACCAGTTTATCAGGAAGGAGAGATGGTCGTGCCTGTGTGGAAGAACTACAATTCCCTGAATTATTTTAAGAAGGTACATTGAAGGAATCAGTAATTTTGGAATAAACAAATGCATTGAATGAATGTGGCCTTTCCTCCCCTCCCTTTAAGAACTTCAAAGCAGATGCTGATACTTCATAAAATTATCTCTTTTTTAAGATCTTGATTGATACTCTCAACTAACCTTTTTCAGACCATGACTGTTTTCCAGGAACAACTAGCGGAGGTAGCAGTGTGCAGCGTAAGCAGCCAGAAGTGTTGGCTGTGGTGTGTGTCCCAGGAGCTTAGCTTTGGTTGTGGTGTAGGACACAAACCTCTTAGGTCTCTGTGTGCTTCTGCTTCAGCTTCTTGGAGAGGCATGAGGACCATGACTTTGTCTCATTTCGCTTCCTGGATTACTAGCAAGGTGCGTATGTCAGGAAATGTCACCCCTCTGCTAATCTCTTTGAAGAAGGTCTCTCTGTGACCCAGCTCTCCCTAGTGCTACCTGTGCGGCCGGGAGCTCCGTGCTGCCTTTTATTGCAGAGCCTGAAGGTGAAGCCTAGCCAGAGTGAGTGGCTGAGGGGGAAGCGTCTGTCGTCTTTTTGCAGTTCGATTCTGCACCATGGAGGACAGGAGGCATTTTGGTGTGTCTGAAATTGAGCCCTTCAATAAGACCTGTGTGCAATCTCAGTACATGTGCATATCTGGTGCTCTGCAAAGAGGCAGCAAGCCTTCACGTGAATGTTTAGGGGCAAAGAAAAATACAAACCGTCAGCGCTTAACATCATTTAAATTTGGGAGTAAGGCAGCTAGTATTATTCTTCACTGTTTACCGAGCTCCAATCCCCTTGGAAGCTTAAGGAAAGAATAATTAACCAATTTCTGCTTCTAAAAGACCAGCGGTATACCTCTTTCCTCATAGAAAACATTAACATAAAGGCCTGTAGTTACATTGTATAAAGTCTGATTACTAGGTGTACAATTCCAGACTCTTGTTGGATTGCTATAATGATGGGTAACTGTTTCCTCTTGGGGCAATTTTGTGCAACTTGGTGTTTTGCTTTGTGCGGGTGTTGTCTAGAAGCAAAGAGACGGTGCGCAGGCAGCTTAGCAATGCAAAGATATGCCACTGGGCTGGTCCTCCTATAGCAAATGGGATGGAAATCTTGTTACTTTGGTGAAGCGATGTCCATTTAACCTAGAGTAAAATGCTGGTCAGCATTCTTCCTTTTGTCCCACATTTTTGATCAAAATAATGTAGGAGCTTAGCACTCAGGGAAAGCATTAGCCTGTTGGTCTTTGTCAGGTTGTGTGAAACTGCTGAGGGAGAAATATAAATGGTGGCTCCTCAAGAAAGAGGGAGATTGGTGAAAAATCCCATCACTCCCCAGTCAACTTCCATTCCTCTGAAAAGGAAACTGCTCAGAAAGGCAATTGCTTAGTACATAAACAGGCCTTTGATGATAAACGGGCCCTAGAGTTGCAGAGAAACCTATATCTTACCCAGCAAGCTGGCTGGCCTGAAAACTGACAGTCTCTTTCTCCCCATGGAACAGGTCTTCTATCAGCCTGACTTTTTTAGCAATTTGTTACTGACTCCTCTCTGTTTAGGCTGGAGCACCTGCAGAGCTGAAGGGACACTCTGGTCTCTGTGCCCTCTGCTCTCAGCCCCTGTGCTTGCAGGGCTGGCTGGTAGAGAGCAGTAGAATAGGAACCAGATTGTCACTGCTGAGCAGAAAAGAGTTTTCTCCTTTATTTGGAGGTGTCAGGGAGAGATGAGCTCAGTTATTAGGGGGCCAGGATGCCTGGGTTTCATTTCTGCCTGTGCAATATATTCACTGTGGGATGAGAGGTAAGGTGTTTACTGCTGTGTATTTGCATTTCTCTGTCTGGGCAGTGTGTGTGACAGTCCTTCCTAAGGTGAGGGATGTTATGAGGCTTAATTACCATGTGCAAAGCACTTTGCAAAATACATTGCACTGCTGAAGGTATGAAATGGCAATTAAAAGGAAAAAAATGAGGTCTTTCTCTCTAATTTTCAGAGGAATGTCTTTGTACTTTGACTTGGTTGCTGTAACCGCAGCCCAGGAGATTTTCCTGCTAAGTAGGTGGTGAGAACAACTTCTTAGCAAAAGAAAAATATCGCCTTCCTCAGCCTCAGTCACCCAAGAATGAGCCTTTTGAAGCTAAAAAGAGAAACAGATTCTTCATCATTCTCCCTCCCATCCAGCCTGTGGGAGCCCCCAGGTCTATTCAGCCCCACAAGCCCAGGAACAGGAATCCACCAGTTAGAGCGAAGGGCGTGCGGGACATTGCTGGTGGTGGTGAGAAGTAGTGTTCGAATTTCATGTAGCTGGAAAGATGCCCTGATTGCAGTGCCAGCCAGGTAGTTGTGATATGTCTCCAGCGCTTGGAAGATGGGGGCTCTGGTCACAGGGCCAGTGTTTGACCTTCGCTTTTCTGCTTCTCCTCTTCCCCATTGCCTAACTAGTCGTTCTGTCGTTGCGGAGGGGCTGGCACCATGAGCACTACAAACTTGGCTTGTGCTTCCAGTACCTCTGAAAGTATGCATAATAAACAGAGCACCCCAGGTACCTGTAGCTCTCCATAAGTGTTAGAATCTATAGGATTTCACACGTAAAGCTGACACTGTGGTCTGCTCCCTGCCATCCTAGTAGGTCATGATATTGGCTGAAAGTCTTGCCTCTTAACTCAGGACGTCTGCTGAAAATCACTTTTACGCTTATAATTCTGGCATTTCCCTACTCCTGAGGATTCTGCGGTTTTTCAGCTCTTGCAGGGTTCACCAGAAATGAAGAACACATGACAAGGAGGTACCATAAAGCAGTTCTGCCGCAGAGGGGAACCCAGGAAAACGCAGCGTTGTACCTTCCTTTATGTATATCTTTGTTTGTTTGAAGTTGAGGATAAATCGTAAGCCACAGGGCTGGAAGCCATTTTACAGCTCATGGTGTGGGAATGGGTGGGTGTGGGTGTGGGCGCACGCATTGCTTACCAAAAGTAAGCCATATTTGTTCTGCACGCTTGTTTAAGAGAACTGTGCTGCGAAAGAAACGGTGAGGAACAACGGGGAGTTTAGTTTTGCTCTGCAAATTGTCCATGTGTCTTTTGGGGTATTAAGTTCGTTATGTGCTTTCCATACATAAGTGCAGCTAGTCACTAAAAGCAGGTTGCAGGTAAGACTTGTCCTTCGATGGAAGTAGTGAAGCAAGAGCCTCTTCTCCTACACATGCTGTGGTGCTCCTGGGGGTTTCTGCGTGCCCTTGGAGTGCTCCTAGGGGTCTTGGGGTGCTCCTGGAGGACTCTGAGTGCCTGCAGGATGCTCCTGGGGGTCTTGGGGTGCTCCTGGGGGTCTTGGAGTGCTCCTGGGGGACTCTGGGTGCTGTTTAAGGAGGCAGCAGTAAGTGCTGGACTGATCCTGTGAGTTGTTGTACAGTCTGAACAGAATTGAACAGCCTGAGCAGCTGATGGACCTGTAACACTGAGTTGGTACAGCTCTTGTAAACAGGTTTTCCTGTAATACATTTGTTACTCCCAGCCTCTCCTAAGGGTGTTTCTATGTCTTTACATCCCCTGTGCGCACCTATGTGATGCAATGCCACGTGATGACATTGCTACACAGCACATCCAGCCTGCGATGTGTATGGGCCACCAGAAAACCACCGGCAGTTCTTTCCAAGGCCTTTTGCCTCACTGACAAGGACAGATACTAGAGGAAAAGAAAGAGGAAAAACAAAGGGATGGACTAGGAAATGTTGAAAAGTCACAACAGATGAAGGGTCTGCAAAAATACCGCCGTGTATGTCTCAGCACAGTTTCCATTGCTAAGGCCTCTTCTCCTCCTTCTGCAGGTTTACATGGGCACCCCCTCCCCTCATGACTGCAGTGGGACTAATCAGACAATAAGGATTACTCATGTGAGTAAAAGCTTGCAGGCCTGAACTGCCAAGTGTTGCCCACACTCACATTTGTTCTTCCCAGCATTGACCGCACCCTGGGAGATGTGCAGAAGAGTGTTTTCCACGGCCCTGAACTTTTTAGCAGCAGTTGCAAGGTTAATTTGAGCTGTCTTATGACCTTCTGACCCACAACATGCTCTGGGGTGAAAGGTGCTTTGTTCCTTGTCCCAGTTTTGTCTGAGCCTCTGAGGAAAGGACAGTCTGAGGAGCTAATGTGCTGTCCAGATAATGGATAAAGGTCCAGCAATGTCAGCTTTACTTGGTGTTAATGTCTGATCCTGAATTTCTGTTTTAGCAGATGGTAGGGTGGAGCAACTCCTTTGCAATGTCCTATATCTTTTTTTTATAAATGGCTTGGCCAACTTCATGACCTGGTTCCTGTCCAGTGGATGCATTGGATCAGATCTAGTCCTGCAATGCTTTGTTAAAGAGGTAGCTGAAATGAAGGGATTAAGACAAAACAATTTTCAAAAAACTGAACAATCCCCTGCATGTGAGCTGGAGGCAGTAAGGTGTGCTGGATACAGCACTGGCCTTGGAATCAGGACAGTGGCTTCTAATTATTGCTAGTTGTTATCTGCATGGTTGTATCTCCTATGAGCCCTGCTCGTGGGTTAGGAACCAACAGTGCTTGCTGCCATAAAAGTAGAGCAAAAAGCAGAGTCAGTCCCTCAGGCAGCAGAAATCCCCAAGTGTGCCCTGTGGTATCAGGTAGTCCTCATCAGCCCAAAGGGCGTTACGGCCATCATTGCAGCACTGCAACCTTCGGGGCTGATTCAGCAGGTCATGTTTATTTGTGACAGAAGTGTATTGCTTGTGAAGTTACAGCGTGGAGTTGTTTGGCCCAAATACATTTATTTTATTAGTGACATTTCATGTGAAGTTTTTATGTTTGAAAAGCACTGAGTGGCATAGCAGTGTGGCTGGTCTGAGAGCTGCTTTGAAAGAGGCCATTGCAGTCTTGAACTGTTCAAGACATTTGTCTTGTGAAATAGATGAGCTTTACCAAATGCTTTCCATCCTCTGTAAGACTCTTCTTGTTTCTCTTCCGTGATAAGAAGTAAATGTGATGTTCAGATGTTTTTGTGATGATTGCACTTTTCATGTCATTTCCAAAGAACTAATTCACAAATAAATGAAGAGAGGCCATTTTAATAACCTCGTTAAGTAGGAATGCAGCTCTTTTTGAATGTATGGTATCACTTGTGCCTATTAGGTATGTGAGGTTAGTTCTCAAAGCAACACTCAGTAGCAGAAATTCGTGTGGTTTCTTTCTTATACATTTATGCACTGAGCTGCATTCTCTTAATCCCATCTGCATCAACAGATTGGTGTTATGGAAAAAAGTACTTTCTTTTGAGAAATCATTCAGAGCAGCAGGACATGAAATAGCACTAGCTGTTACTGAGAACAGTTCTGAAAATAGAAATTTTGCGAAGTGTGCTGTTTGGTGACAAACATCAATAGCAACAGTTCTGTACTCATCAAAGGTGCTGTAACTGATCCTTGCAGCCTTCCTCTGCTCTACAGTGATTATTCATCTTTCCATTAGGTTCAGATATGTGAGACCCCTTTCCACGCCCAGCTCTGCCACTCATCTCCGTGGTGGCACTGGATTAGTGCTTTACCTTTTCCTAAAGAAAAGACCTAAGAGCTAAGCATTATTTTTTCATAGATAAGGTGTACGTAAGAGGATCTCATTTTAATTTCAGTGTCATTAAAATATTTTCTGTCATGGAACTTAGCGGGCAGACACCTTTCATCTGACTTACCCCTGTGTGTGGGGGGCTTATGAGAGTTTGTAACAATGGCTTTTTTAAAGAATGAATAAGGGTTCCTAGTTACCATAAGCTGCCTAAGAATTCTGAAGGATCTTATCTTTTTAATGAAAATGACTCTAGTGTAAATTTTATGCCAGCTCTGAGTTTATGCTGTCACATTTCAGGTTCCTTATCCACGTTTGCTCTTTGGGGGCTACCATTCAAAGAGGGATTCACCGAGGATAAAATTTGCTTGATGACAAGATTTTTATTTTTCAGTGTCACTGCCATTTCAGCTTTCCTCCAAGGAAGTGAAGAGTACACTATAATTGCTTGCTGGCTGAACAAAGCAATCATAGTTCATGCTGGAGATGGTACATTGCTATGTTTCTGTAAGGCAGGAATGAGTTAAGTTTGTAAGAGTATTCCAGGAAAAGCATTCACTGATTACCTTTAGGAAGATTTCACTGTGATGGCACGCAGCTGTGGTGCCCTTCCCAGTTTCTGAGCTCTGCCACTGGCTCTTGTGACTCCTCCTTCTCCTTTGGGCAGATACCCAACGTCTTGCTAGTTCCCTCTTGTGGAGAAATAGAGAGGAATGGGGTAGAGGCTGGAAAGAGGATCCTTGGGAATTGTCCCCACATCTTACTCCCATGCCTCAAAAAAAAAAAAAAAAGCAATTACTTGACTGCTAGCCTGTGTGTTTTAACGTTAAGCCAAGCAGGATTCCTGATGTCTCAGGGCCTAATCTCTAAGAGCCATACATATTGATCACCTACCTTTATCACCTGACACATTGGTAGGACCGGAGGGCGGTGGTGATGTCTGTTCCCTAAAAGCAGGGGCAGGATTTGTTCCTGAGGTCAAGAGACCAGCTTGCCTCTTTGCCAGATTGGAAGCACAACCTTTCCAACCAGTTTGTCAGCTCAATTATTTAGCAACCTGCTTTGTTTATGCTATAAAACCTGGCTGCTGCATTGAATGTGGATTGCCAGAGGGCACAGGAACAACAGAGTGAGTTGCTTTAAATCCTGTGCATAAACTACATCAGGCCTTAGAGATGTAAAGAGGAGGTTTCTCTCTAGCTGATAGATTTATTCTCAGTCACATTCCTGTGACCCCGGTGGAGGAAACAGGCTGAGCAAATGGGGCAGAATACAGCTCTTGCAATGTGGTTAGAATAGCGAGAGCTGCAGAGCAAAGACCAAAACACATTCTGCACCGCTGGGGGATTAAAGTCAGGCTGACAGACAATAGGGGCTTTAACTCCCTGCAGATCTTTCACCTGACATTGTCTTTAAACCCGTTTGGGCTCTAACAGAAACGAAGGTGAATTAGAGGGAGATTTTCCTTGAAACCTGAGCTAAAGAGTCTTGAAGATGTTAATACTCACTTTGGGCTCAGACCTGCAACATGCCTTTCATGGTGAGTCCCCGTGAGTTCAGTGAGCTGTTCCAGGCCTAGAGGTCATGAGGTTTTCTTTACTCACAAGCACTGACATAGTTAAAGGCAAGCCAAAAATGCATGGTTTACACTTCAGTCTGGCTCTGACCTGTCCCAGACTTTGGAAATTGCTCCACTCATAATT
Source organism: Fulmarus glacialis (assembly GCF_000690835.1). Classification (NCBI taxonomy): domain Eukaryota; kingdom Metazoa; phylum Chordata; class Aves; order Procellariiformes; family Procellariidae; genus Fulmarus; species Fulmarus glacialis. The sequence goes on along the minus strand of NW_009222830.1, from coordinate 23,784 downwards.
TCATTGCCTTTGTCACTTACTGGGGATGTTTGTTGGGCTGCTGAAGCAAAAGGGCATGTTACCTGCAATCAGGAGTTTATAGTGCAGTGCAAAGTGCAGGCAAATCACTTCAGAAATGCAATGCTGCCATGAAGGTGATCAGCAGACCCGATAGGAAGGCTCACCAAAATAAGTGGTTCCTGAGTGACTCATTCCCGTGCACTGCCAAATATTCTGATTTGATCCAGCAAAGCTTTTAAGATCATGATCAGCTTTAAGAATGTGAGTAGTTCCACTGAAATGATCTGGATTACGCCCGTGCTGGTGTGGGGACAGCACGCGCAGCCTTGCAGGATCAAGCCCTTGGATAGAGAGGCCGTGTGCTGGAGGAAGGGAGAGAGGTGACTGCTGGCACTCCTGTCACAGAGTAGCACCCTGGAATTTAGGGCAAAAGCACATTGGGCTTTTTTGTTTAATGCCTGAAGTCCTCAAACTGCGCAAGCCGAGATTAACAAAGGAGGCTAAAACCTCTAACACCAGTTTCTCTTATTTGCTGACAGCAATGTCAGGCACAAAATCCAATTCTTTCTGGGTGTCAGGTAAGTCAAAGACTGCAGAGTGCCCCAGAAGGGGATTCTTGGGGATTTATGTTCCATCAACAAGACGAGTGATAATTAAAGCCTGAATATTTCTGCTAAGCTGGGAAACAAAAAAGAACCGTCTTAATTCCTTAAATTCCTCATGCCAGGCTGTAAAATATATTCAATTCAGGCCTGTGTCTTGCTGCTTGTTCTCTCTGTGTCTCTTTCTTTAGTATTCAGCCACCTGTTTGTAACCAGTGTCCTGCAGGTTCTCAGGGCGGCTTTCTTCTCCGCTCTCTCTGCCCTTGGTCTTGTTGCTTTGACACTGAGGCCTTGTTGTCTGTGAGAGACAGTACATTAGAGCTCCCTGGCTTGCCCGGCTCCCATAACTTCATTCTTGGAAAGTTTCTGAGTTTCCCGGGTGATAAAACATGAGCAACATTTGCTCTGACCTGAATCATTTCTGAAGGCATTCAGACCTGTTTTGTTATGAAGGTTACTCAGGGTGGGTGGTGGGGCATGAGAATTCCCAGTGATGGCAATTCCTGAAAAGTGTCAGAAAGTCGCTGCCTGCACCTTTTACGCTGCAGGATTGTTCTGATTAGTTTTTTAGTGTATGCTGAAAAATACATCTGACAAGCTGGAGGGTGAGAGACACCGGCAGAACAAATCAGCACCTTGCAAGATTGGCTGTTGCTGCCTTCCCCCAGCTCTCACCAAAAGGAAAAAAAAAAGGAGGAAAGAAAAAAAATCCAAGCTTCAGCTCTGTATATACAGCAGCTATGAAACTGTCACAGATCACTACTATTATAGCTTGGGTTAGAGTAATATAATAGCGGAGTGTTTGCAAGACTTGTAAAAACCTCCAGTTATTTACTGGAGTCCAAACAAATGAATCAAGCAGAACAGTGTTTAAAACTGTTAAAAAACCTATAAAATGACAAAAAAACCCACCCAGTAAATAGCTCTGGAATGTTGTGGGTTGACTGCATGGGATTTTTTTTTTTCTTTGCTCTGCATTATTTATCCCCTTAAAATTAATACTGTATGCATGATGGGTGGCTCAGGGCTTTACAGAGACTTACAGAGAAAGTTCACTAACAGTTCGCAAGCAATTACTTTGGAGTCTGATTCTGTTCTCTTTTATACTGGAGTATATGGGAAATAATTGTGTGCACCACATGTCTCTTTTCCTTGATATAGTATATGCTAGGGAATAATAAGACCTTGAATGTCTGGCCTTTGCAAAGAGCGATCCAGGCCACTCCAAATACTCTCCAGTCATTTTATCTAGTTTTTACTACATTTCTTGTGCAGAAGGATCTTCTGCTAGCATCGATGCGTTGGTTTCAGCGATGACATGCTGCATTTCTGCTCCCAGCCCCAGCTCACAAGACGAACATCACTTCTGGTAAAAATGAAAAAGCTTCAGTTTTGAACTTTGGAAATACTCAGTCACGGGTCCAAACTTTTCCGAAAAAAAACCATTTCCTTAATGGCTTAAATAAAGTACTGGAACTGAACCAAAGCCCTAGTTCTGAAAACCCTCAGACTTGGAGGCGGGCTGTTTTCCTTGATGAGGCTCTGAGAACTTCCATTTTCACAATTTTAGTCTCGTAAGCGTTACTTACCTATAACAAACAGTAAATCAGCAGTAACATTGGTGGGTCTGGCAGTCCAGTAACCCAACCAGCAAAACAAGACACCACGTCTGGATGTCTGTGACAGACCTAGTGAAAACTGTCCCCTCAACCCTTTTGGAAGGGGAAAAAAAAAAAAAAAAAGATGTGGAATTTTGAAGACTAAAACCCAAAATATTTCCATTCTAGGTGACGTGCTCTTTCACTCTCCTTAGAAGCCTGGGCTTCATGATGGGATGTTATGTCACCCATTTCACTACAGTTTATCTGCCTGGAGAGAAGAGGTAGGCCATCATGAGAGATGTTGCCTGACCAAACCTGGTAACTGAATAACAATCTTCACAGGACAGTGTGGTGTCATTTCCCAGTTCCATGACAGTGGTTGGATGGCAGTGGCTTTCTTCATGAAAATAATCATCATTTTCTGATCAAAACAAAGCATTTACTTTTTAGCTTGAAACTTCATTTTCTCTTAGAAACACATGAAAACTTTGGAACAGGATCATTTAGCAGCCAGGCCCCCGTCATACACATTGACTTTGCCTTTCGTGAACCTTACCAGCACATTGGCAGCTCCTGCCAGCGTGGCCGAAGGTCATCCTGCAGCATCTCTGCCGTCAGGAAACAGGAAGGTTCATAGCTAATATTATGCCAAATTAACAGACAGGGTTTTAATGCAACATCAGTTATGTATGAATACTTGCAGAAGGAATCATGGTCCTGCTTTAAGCAAAGCTCTTGGGCATGCACTTAAGGTTAACATAAGTACAAGTGCTTTCTTGTGTTGTGTCTTGGAAGCAATGAATGCCAAGTTGCCTTCATTGCCTTCATTTTTCCCCAAACTTGCATTAAACATAAAAAAAACTTGGCTGTGTCAGGTAACTTGGGACCTTTTCCTGCATAAATTTTGTCACAATGGCAGTAAGGCAGACTGAAAAAAGCCACCAAAAAAATCTTAGCAGGCATTTTACACTATGATATCCAATGAACTTGTGAAGAACTTACTCGATGTGACATTGTGAAGCTTCACATTTCATTATTAAACCTCTCCAAGAGGTGAAGGAGCTTGCGGAGATCTATCAGTATCACTGTTTTAAACAAAATACATCATCCAGGTAGACAGTTCTGCAGGAGAAAGATTTATGTGAGATCTAGTGACTAAAGAAAACTCTGGTTTTGATCTTGGGAAGTAACAAGTTGCTTGCCAATGAGGTGCCCTCCTTTCAGAAGTCATTTTGCCTCCAAAGAATCAGGATTTTACTGTGCCACTGATGGAAGGAGGTAGAATGTTAGATGGGAACCTTGGTGCTCTCTCAGCAAACAAAATTTTCCGTCTGGTTATGATTTGTGAGGCTGCCGAACCCAGTTTGCTGAGCGGATCCCTGTACAAAGAAAGTTGGGTCGTGGTCCTTCTCAGTTAGACAGACACCTCAGCCTCTTGTATTCAGGAAAGCATGTAAGCCTCTCCGTCACACCAAGCCTGTGTGTGAGTCTTATTATAGTGGACTTCAGATGATGGTGCAAATTAAGCATGTGCACAGAACATAGGGACGTGCTCAACAGCCAGTGCCAGCCTCAAGCACCCTCCCAAATCAGGGTTCAGAAGTAGAAGCTGATAGTTCTTTCCATGTTCAGGGTGACAGGGTGTCGGAAGAGGTTGATAAGAAAGATCATGCTTCTGTTCTGTGCTGCATCAAAACTAGAAATGGGATTTATCGATACAAGGATCCTGAGTGCTGGATGAGAGTAAACTACTTTGCATGTAGGATATCTGAGTGAAAAGTTGTGTTATAAGTATGTCCTTTTTTCTTAAGAAATACGGCGATTCTCACCTATCACAAATTGCATAATTTAAATTTCCCTCAAAGTTCTCTGTTTATCAAGCCATTGAGTTAGTATCTTTGGTGAAATCCTCCAAGAGGAGCTGTTTCTGCAGTGAGTCCTATGTGTGTGAAAACCCAATGACCAAGGTGAAAGGTGTTTCTGAGGGACTTATGCCCAGCTGGAAGAAGCTGGTCACCCAAGACCTGCTGGCTCTCAGTCTGCAGGCAGTGATCTGCCCTATATTCAGAATCCTTTTGCTTTAGGATTAAAAGTAAGGGGGTGGCTGAAAGTTTTTTAATTAACGCAGCTTTCTTTCACAGTTAGCCAGAGTTTCTGGACAATTTGTGTCTTCTGTTTGGTCAGGTAACTCAAATGCTATCGGTATTTATAATAACTCATGCTTTTTTCTGTTAAGCAATAGAAAGGTTTCAGCTGGATGTAAAGTACTGATAAAGGTGCTCATGATATATTTGCCTAGGTAGGATATGCTTCTGAAGAAGAGATCATTTATAAGAGATCATGGTCTCTTTTTCTTTCCATGAGAAGTGTCTGAATCACAGCCTGACCATGTTTTCTGCAGGCAGGATAATTCAGATTAAGAAGGTAAATGCAGCTTTTATGTTGCAATAAAAGGAAGTTTACATTGCCTTAAAATGTTCTGCCGCCTTCCCTGTGGTGGAGTGCTTTTGCTTCCATCATTGTTAACTGGCTTTATTTAATTCCTTGGAGTCACACAATGCATTTCCTTGTCATGTCATGTGTATAAAGATCCACACTTTATTTTCAGCATCACGGTTACCTTTGCAGCTGCTTCTTACTTGAAGTCATAAGGGTTTCTCTACTATAATAAAAATGATGGCTTCATGAACTTTCAAGAATGGCATGTGATCAGAAATGCCCAATATTAGCATCACCCTACCCACTTACCTGAACTGAAGCCCGTGGTAGAGACAGATCCTGCTTTTCCTCCCACATTTTATGGGAGTTTGCAAATTCTGACCATGGAGCAAGAATTAGAGGACATTTCACTTCCCTGTCAGGCGTACCGTTGACAAGGGTTTATATTTGAGATATGAGATGTGAATGAATACCCCTCCCTTTCTGCCCTGTCGTGCCTTACTGTTTAATTACAGTGTTACACAGAGCCCCTGCGGGCTCTCACGAGTGTGTGGACAGATGATGTTAATCCAGTCAAGACAAATCCTAAGGCAAAATCTTTTAACGCCCGCACTGTTTGACGAGGGCCCATCCAGCAAACCATCTTGTTGTGAAGTATTAGCAAGGCTGTGGTTGGCATCCACCGTGATCTTTAAACCAGGGTGTACCTGCTTTCAGTGTTAGCAGCTTCAGAGATGTATATGATGAGGAGGGAGGAACCATACTTGGATAATTTGACAGAGCAATTGGCTCCCTGCCAGTCCAGTGACCCAATGTAATTAAAAACATTCCTGTCTCCAGCACGAGGCTCGTGAATCTGTCCTGGCTGTCTGTAATTAGAGACGTTGAGTGGATATATTGTTTTTGGAGTCAGATTATTGGAACTTTCTTACTTCTGGTCCTCCTGTTTTATGGTGGCATGTTCTTTGGGACGTCCGGAGGAGTTCAGTATCAGAAGTGATCAGGGAAGGAGCAGAGCAGGAAGCAGTGTGAGCAGGTTGAAGATCAAAGGAGAGCACTGCCCTGCTGTTTGTGTACTCTTTAAAGAAAACATTTTGAATTTCAGCACATTGTTAATGAAGCTCAAGGTAGACTGATCTCCTGTTACTGATATAGTGGGAAGCCATAGACCACTTGCATGGGGAGGGGAAATAACCATAAATTTAGCAAATACACCCTGTACCAGGACAGTGAGAAGGCAGGGCAGAGCTCACTTGGGAAAATTATCACTTTCCCCCCAGAGCAAACACAGCAGATTACAGTAAACTGGTGGATTACGGCGAGCTCCCGCGCCGAGCCTGTAATGTGCTTGCATCTTCATTTTGCTCAGCCCTGTTTCCCACCCAAACCCTGACCTACAGGCCAAGCTTTCAATCAAAAGGGATCCTTATCTTTTTCCTTCTTTTCTAAAACGGTGTGAATGGCTGAGCAGGACTCTTTGAAGTTAGTGGGGTCCGCAAACCACGCTGTGCTTTTCAAACTCAGGCCATGAATTTAGGCACCTGCTTTTTAAATATCTTTATCTATAAATTTAGCAGTGCTTCAGCTTCTCTATCTATATGACAGGTCAAATAATTCCTGCTTTCTTCAGGATCTGAAACGGGGGGAGTGGGGCAAAAATGCCCTTATCTTACAGGAAAATCTTACTTAACTTAATGTGGATGGGTACATGATGGACCTAACTGAGCCACTATCCTTCAGGATATAAGAAATTAAATCCTTTTCATAAATGTTTTATAGTACCCTCTATGAGAAAATTAATGATTCAATTTGATAGGATGGCACAAAATATGCACAGAAAGGTTATCGTGTGTGATTCAGTAAGGCGACCTGTTCTCATAAGGATTCTCTTGTCTGCCTTTCTCTGGATTTCTTTTTCTGTGTGGTTTCTCTGTCATTTGTTTTTGGATTCCCTTACTAATTCAATCATACCGCTCCCTTCCTTTTTCATCTCTTTCTCTTCCCCTCCGGGGCAGGTGAGAAGCAGCAGCAGAGAAGGAGGAGAGGGGCCCGTGAGACAACAGCTTTTCCCCAGTCGTCAGCTCTGCAGTATCACTCCGTATAGGGAAGCAAAGGACTTTCCCAGGACTGGTTCTCATTGCTGGAGGAGAAAAGGCAGTATCTGAAGAGGAAGTATCTGAGCCAAGAAAGACCAGGCTATTAGCCAACCGCAGCCTTTCGTTCCCAACGTAAGGGCTGGGTTGAGAGCACCTGTAGGTGTGGTTGTGAAACTGGCAGTAAAATTTGTTTCCAATCTCTCTTCATAAGTATTAGAGATCACACAGGGTAACTGATCAAAAACAGAAAAGATGTGAGAACTGCTGGTATTGCCTCTGTTTCTTTTTATTATCATTTCCCAGGGAGCCATGACTCCACTGTGAAACTGAAATAGGAACTTTTATAGTTATTTATAAGAACGTTTCAGGCTCTGAAGAAAGTGTCAGTATGGGGCTGGGATAAACCATCACTCCTTTGTGCAAGTCTGTGAGGCAGCGCTTATCTGTTTGAGATTTGACGGCTCAGGATCACTAAAACACAGGGGCCTACCATTAGCTTCATAGCGGATGGCAGTGCTTTTCTAAGGGGTAACAAACAAGTCAGCTTCTCCCTCTTGCATCCCTTCTGCTTTTCCTTTCCTGTTTTAGTCACTTTGCTTTCCTTTACTCTTGTCTCATCAGCTCAGTGCCTGCAGCAATGGCAATTACTGTACTGTGAGCATCCAACAGGCTATGGCTGTCTGACTGCTGGCAAGCTCTGTCATTACTACTGCCTGCCTGTTAAAAGGGTGAGCAAGGCTGGCTCCTTCTCCCTTCCTGCCCCTGGCCTGCCTTCCCATGCTCTGCCTCACCTTCCCCATCACAACCTGCAGCGCTGATGGTGAAGGTACCTTACCCTCCTCGCCGAAAACAGCCTCCTGGCAGAGCTCACGATGCAGTCAAATCTGCATGCGCTTAAGAAGATCCTGGCCTTCTGGACCGCATCGCAACGGTGCGTACCCCAGCTCTGCGGGTTTGATGAGCTTGTGCAATTTTTACAGTCGATTTGGTGTTTTACACCCCACTTGGGCACACCGGATCTTTTGCGAAGCATCCCCTGGCAGGCTTTTTGCTGTGGCTTCCTCATTTATCATGAAAACTTTTGCTCCCTTTGGTGACAGTTGAACGCAATTCACTGCTATTTGTTTTGTCTGTCTTGTTTTGTGTGGGATTGGAGACTCAGAGACATGGTGAGCTGGGACGCTGAATGTTGCTGTCTCCTCTCATTCTGTTTCATGTCGTTTTCTTCTTCTTTTAAGCATGAACCTATATAGGTCAACACAGTTGATTCTGTTGTGCTGATACAACCAGCTATGCATAGGAAATGGCATTTTTCTGTGAAGCAGTTCCAGCCTACCCCAGGCCCACTTGCAGCAACATGTAAATGGTGCTGTCAATGGGCTGGTTTGCTTTCTTCATTTGTCTCGTGCTCAGTCCCTGCAAAGACTCTATATGATCTCCATATTGTGACAATATATGTTTCTGTTGTTGAATGTATTGTTACAGGTGATGACAAGTTGATCAGAATAGCATCATATCACACTGGGAGCTTAATCACGGGTGGGCATTAAGTCATTCAGACCAGTCCTGTGTTCACTTGGTTTGCATGTTTGATAGCAGTCATATGAAGTGCATAATATTTGCTCCTTTTCTGTTGGTTTGTTTATTCAGGGGCTGGAGATGAGATTCAGTGATTAATTGAAGTACTGGCAACTGCAGAGAGATCTATTTTCCAGACCCAACACTGAATTTGCAGTCTTCCGGATTCGATTCTAGAAAACAATCTGCTTTGCCTTTGCACAGTTGCAGAAAGGACCGTGGTGGCACTGACTATTTTCACGCAACAGGAGTTAGGACCTGTGGAGCAGCCTTGCTCTATAGCAGCAATGTAGTTTATAATTTAATCTTGACCTTATAAAATGACAGGACACCTTCCTTTTCTGCCAGAGCACTCTGCCTGCCAGTGTCACCATACTTAGTGCAAATTGCACTGAGGTATTTTGTAGGGTGGACTCTCTCTTCTTGAGAGTGGATTGAGGGCACGGGCTCGTTTTCAGTAGCTGCTGATCAGCTATTAAATGGTCACTATTTCAACGCTCTGTTGTCACGTAATCTTGAATCACTGTGTGATTCCTGAAGACGTCACTGTTCAAGTGTTTGGGAATTAAAATATAACTGGCTTGGCTTTTCAGAAATACTTAATATCTATCACAATCCCAAGGAAATCAACATGAGTTGCAGCTTAGACATACATAAATATGGGCATTTTTATTTAGATGTCTAAGATTTTAGGTGTTTTACCCAACTCTAGATTAAGTCATTCTCTACCACTTAGAGATTCAAATGTTTCTTTTTTGTTATTTACTTTAAGTGTGAATTCCTCTGCTTGGCCTCTTCCAATGTAAATAAACCACAATTTCTTTTAGTTAACAAGAGTTTAACTGTATGACAGCACAGGGCGGCTGACATCACGGTACCACGGCATCGGTGTTGTGATGCTGGGCAGCCCCCTGGGCAGCCCTAGCAGAGTGGTTTTCCCTCTGTCAAAGCTGTCAGAACACAGGGCTGAATTACAGAGATGGGAGGTTCTGAAAGTGCCGTTCCAAAACATCTGAAAAAATCCATCAGCACAAAGTGGCAAGACCTGCAAATGCTCCTTGGAGATCGATGCTAAAGGAAACAGTTTCCTTCCACTGAACCGAGCCTTGGCCTTTTTTTTGCAGGGTGTTAGCCACATCCTTATTATTTTCCTTTGTGAGTTTTGAGCTCACACCTGCAACTTGTGGATGAAACAGCCCGGGAAGGATAGTTGCTCAGTGGCACCCATGTAATCCTGAACACCTGTATGGTGCTCAGAGCATGGGACCAGCTTTTTCACGGGATGCCTGGGAAGAACAGAAGGAAATTGTTTCCAGCAATGCCTTGTTGTACCACCTGGGACAGCAGTGGTGGGAAGAAAGCCTCCAAGCCAGGCTTCTCCAAGTAATGTTGACCTAATTAAGAGCAGAAATAAACCCTTATATATAATGTTGCAGGTGACATTTGGCATTTGCCAAATTCTCCATCCCTCAGTCTGGAGGAATAGCTGAACAAATTCTGTTCTCCATAGTTTCAGCAATAGAACCACAAGATTTATACATTATATTGTATTCATAAGGACGGGGGAAGTTTTTTAGACCTGTTGACTTGCAGATAGTGACTTGATTCATACAGGGGAAACAAAACTTTAGCCAACTGTAAAAGGGAATGTAGGGACTTAAAATTTTAGACTTGCGGTTTTGAGAGTTAAAAAAAATAAAGGTTAATTTAAGTGTGCCTTTACACATATGGTAAGTGTAGTTCTCATTTCAGGAAGTAATTGGTAAGATGTCTCATAGAGGACTAATAACAGGGTAGAGCAGACAGAGTCATCATTCTGTGAAATAGCTGTGTGTCCTCAGAGTGGGCATAAACAGTAACTACCAGCAGTGCATGACACAGACTTTACCACAGGTTTGTTCCTGTTTATTACAAATAGGCAACCCACAGGATTCCTGTTCTTGGGAGAGACTTAAATGAGCTCAGCCTATTCTGAGGCAGAGTAAGAAGATTTTCCTAAGGGATCTCATAGGATGACAAGTGAGTTGATTTCATCAGCATCTTGAAAATATCTCGGACCAAGTTTATTGCTGGAGAGCAGACCGGAGTAATGTGTTTCAGTGGTTCCGTGCAGTTGGCCAGTGGCACATCAAATCTCTTTTAAAAACATACTTGGCCTACAAACCTGGTGATGATAATTTGCAGGTCTGAATCTACCTTTGCTAGCTTAGAGGTTTTCACTTCTGTGGCTCATAGCTGCGCTGCGCTCCCATGGCTGAATTATTTGCAGTTGAGTTTCCCTTTTTGGTTTTATTGGTTTGCATAGTGGTTACATGTGAAACAGCATGTGAAAGAAATTGAATTATTCTTCTTAACAAGACTTTGAGGGATCCCAAGTGTATTTTGGCATCCAGACCTTTTAAATTCGGGCAAGCCTCAGGCGCTTGTCTTTTCTACTGATTAAATAATATTCTTCCTTTCAGGAAACAAATTCCAGTTGACTTGCGCCCTTGCCACAGAGGTAGGGTCCGTGTATACATGGGACAACTGAGATCACAGCTCCCACATTTTGACAGAATTAGATCTGGATCATAAGCTTCACACTCCTGATGATATCTTTCGAAGCCTTTTTCTTTGTTTTTTCTCACACCATTCAAAACTTTTTGTCTCTATTTCTGGGTCACTTCATGGTGACCCCGCGGGCCTGGTGGTCAGGGTGCTGAGATTCTGCCAAAAGCTACAGAAGGGGTGGGGACTTCATCATCATGAGCTTACATCAGAGTTGTGCAAGCTGTATTTAATTGCATATTACTAGGTGATAAGGGTCAGTGCTCCTTACTTGCTCTTAAGTTAGAGTACACACCTCTTAGTGAGTTTGGTGGAGAAGGCGGAAGAGACGACAGCAGCAAAAACATGCTTATAAAGTAGAACAACTCTTGGGCAGAGCAAACCAAGAGGGCATGTTACATGTGGAACGTGACATGGTGTGTGTAATAAATATGAAACTGAGCCCACAGAGGTTGTGATGCAGTTGAGAAGATGGCTATATTAGATAGGTTGAAGTTTCAGAAGTTTTCATCAGCAGGACACAAGCCGTGGACTCACAGAGGGTTTATAAGAGGCAGCTTTGCTTGTGGGCGGCTCGCTCCCTGACTGCCCCAAAAAAGCAGCTGCAACTTAAAACAGTTGAAGGCCAGGTACTCTGTTTGATGGGGCTGTTTGCAGACCTGTATCTTTCCTCACCTTGAAGATGTTATAAGGGCAAATGCATAAGGATGGGACTTATTTTCTGTGCTGTGGTGGCTCTGCCTTTCTCTACTGTTTTCCCTGAGCTTCGTCAGTAATTCAGTGTAAATTACCCGTCATTGAAACAGTAAGAATCAACTGAAAGCTGGCTCTTATTAAATGTTAGGCTACTGACTTGCTGTAAGAGTGCAAGCAAAAACTCCATTTGTTTCTTAAACCTTTACAAAGCCATTAAAGTAGAAGTGACCACTGACCTAGAAATGTGGCAGCTGCATCTGTGGCAATCACTAAAATAGCCTCTTCGTGACCTAGTTTCTCCTAGCAGCGAACATCATGCTGCACAGGCGTGAATCCTTCCTAGTATATTAATCAACAAATGCTTTTTGGTTTGAGGTTTTGGAGAGGTTGCAAAAGAAGTGGCAAAATGGGAGGAACCGTGAGGCTTATAACTGCTTGGAAAAATCTGACTTTAGGTAAGTCTCAAAGGCAAGAATCATTCAGTCACGAGTGAAATTTTTCAGTGTCTGAACAGCTGATCAGATTCGAATGACCAAGTCCCAGTTTTCAGACACAGCCCAAATTACACAGGACCCGTTAAAATTGTAAACACCCGAGTTGCTGGATGTTTTGGGAAATGTGACCACCTTCTATCTGTTGTTGAATCCCAGAGCTGCTGTGCAGTTTGCTCTTCCAACCACAGAAATATTACAAGGGAGTGTGTACTGTAGTCTTTCAAGAGGCAAAATCCAAATAAAAAACTACCCTGATTTTCAGCCTTTGGGGAAATTTCTCAGTGTTTCCTCCCACTTACGCTGCAGTTTGCAGAAGTGATGGAGTGTTGAGTAGAGCAGAAGTTAATAGCCTGCCTGCTATGCAAGCCCTGTCTGTCTGTACACGCATATCTCTTGATTTCCGTTCTGCATCTTTGTTAGCCTTGGTAATAGCCTTCCTTCTTTACACATAGCTATTAGCCTGACCTTATCTCTGTAGTTAACAATATGATACATTAGACATGCACTTACGAAGCCCCCGAAGAAGCTGTCCAACCTAACCTGCGCACACCAGGTTAGAAAGTATTAAGTGTAAGCCCTTGGGAACTCTCTCCTGTAAGCTTATTTTGTTTTAATTATCTTTTTTGCTTTCCCATTTTGGTTTATGTAGAGCAACAGTGACATCCATTGGCCTATTAAGCTAATCAAAAGTACTGTACACACAATATGTATTTACTCAAGGTGGAGGGCTGTACTGGAGGCCTCCAGGGCTGCAGTTTCTCATTTAAATAGCAGCTACTTGCTCTCCACAACAACAGCCTCTCTCCTCCTGTAGCAACCTGTTTGCATCCTTGTTTCAGATACTGACTTTTTTAGGATGCTTAAAACATATTTTTTAAGATGTAGCTTAAAGCTAGGATTCCCTTTTCACGAGAGATACCAAGGCACATAGAGGCAAAGCTGCAGTTATCCCGGAAGCAGAATTGTGGCAGTTTAGAGCAGGTGCAGTGACCTTTCTGTGTGTGCCATGCGCATGAGAGATTATAAAATACTGAATTCTTTGAATAATTTCAGCACTGCAGAACCAACCCAGGTAGGAAAAAGTTAAAGCAATTATGCTTCAGCTTATTCGCTGGTGATAATATGTTAAATTTTGATTCCAAAAATAAAAATCTGTTTTATTTTAAAAGCTGCATCCTTTCTTGAAGACAAGAGGGTTTAGAAGGACCACAGAAGAGAGAATTGAGAGAGACTGGGACATGTGGTGGAGGAACTGACAGCTGGAGCGTTGTAAAAAAAAACAGTGAATGAAAGACTCGAAGTTTGAAATAGAGAATTCAGTGACAAAAAACAAAACAAAACAAATTGTTCATCTGAGAGGGAGATCTGGACAATTCTGATTTCATTCCAAAAAACGTCAAAACAGGTCAATTTATTTTTAACCTTGTAAGTAAATCAGTAGACGTTTCCTGCAGACATTTCATTGAACAGAACCAGTGTCTGTTGTAAATTTTTGACCAGCTATAGTTACAATCCCATTTCAAGGTCAAACAACCTGTGTCTGAAAGGGAGTTTATTTGAGAAGTAGGGTTGAACTCATGAGCCTGCGGGCCCATTTTCGTTGCCCCACAGTGCAGCTGTTGCAGTTTGTATCTGCAATGAGGACCAGCCTCTCCTTGTGACTGGGGCAACTGGAACTTTACCCAGCAAGGTCAGTACGGGCTTTTTCCTTTCCAGCATCACCAGGGATAGAGGAAAAAAGAAGTTATGCTGATTTATGCTCTCTGATTTGGAGTTTAGTTCATAGCTCTTAATTAGGAAATTGTAAGTGCTGTGGATCCTTCTTTGGAGCAATCATAATTGAGGGGAGCTAGAGGTGCCCAGCATAAGGTCTTCCATTCATTTCAGCAGCTTTGGGCCAGGCATCATGTCCACAGCACCTGAGAAGAGGGATCTTCCCTTTATTTAATGATTATTTCCAGCAGGAGAGCCCAGGAAACATTTCCAGGTGATGCTCAGTGTATTGGAGAATTTTAGACTGTGTGCACAGTAAGCAGGAGGGAAACTCATGAAGAAGCTTTGCCTCCTGTCCGTCCAAACTGCAAAGTGCTGGAAATGCTTTCGTCCAGCTTATGTGATTTTAGCCCTTAGAGTATCTTTCCGTCACCTGCATCTCTTGCATTGCCACTTTGTATGGTCTCACAGCTTGCAAATCTTTCTGCTGGATATTTTAGATACTGCCATCTTACACAGCTCAATCCAGACAGTCTGCTCCCTTTTGATACCCTATCTTCTCCCTGCCTAACTGATGCTTTCCTTGCTTTCCCACCTCCCTCTGAAGTGCTTTCATGCCTCTCCGTGGATGCATGTCTGTAGCTGACGCTAGCGCACTATTGCTATGCTTTCATGGACCAAAAGGAGAGCATATCATTTCTTTTTTCAGCTCTCTTACTCATTGTCTGGCTGATTTCTCTCTCTCACACACACAGCTGCTTTGCAGGTGAGCTACATACAGCGTTCGGGTTTGCAGGGGATGATCTTCCCGAGCAATTGTCAAATGCTGGAATTTCCCCGGGTGTTGACTTTTTGATGCCTATTGAGTTCCTTCTCTCATTCCTGCAGTATGTGGTTTCACAGGGAGTGGCTGTCTGTCGGCTCAAGTTTCTTTGACTATACTTTGTATGTATTTTCCATCATCGGGGACCAAGACCGAGCACCGGATAAAAACCTACTGTTTGTGGATAACAACAGATAACATACTGTTGTGTTAACAGACATTTGCATAAGAGATATGAAAACAGCCCCATTCATACCCTTCTGTGACGGTGCTGGGTTTTACAACTGCTTTGAAATTTGAGGTAGGTTGTTGCTCGATTGCATAAGGCAACCGGCATTGCCACAGCTTTCCGCAGGCTGCAGGTGCATGGGACTTATCTGTCCTGGGTCAGACTGCCAACAGCGGGAGGATAAGGACAGCGTTCCTGCCGCTGCTGCAAAGCTTCCGGCATGCCGGGGGAAACTATAGACTGCTTACAGGTGTCTTGTCTGCAAACTTCAAAGGATGGAAGGGAAAATACCGTATTTGCGCTCCAGAGCAGGCTTAGTCCCATTCTTACCCATAAAGTAGGGATGATACAGCAAAAAAAAAAAAAATCCAGATGCCTTTTGGTAACAAATAAGCCAAAAGGTGGTCTTCTTTGCTGAGAAAATACTGACATTTCATTGAAAAACAGAATACCCCAAAAGTGGAATTGCATATACGGCACCATACATGGCAAAGACTGCACCAACCAGTTGTTACACCTGTGAGACCTGCATTTATTCAGCCTTTCCGGTGAAGACAAACAGGGTTATCATTCTCGAGTGTGCTTGTAGCCTGCAATGAAAGGAAGGCTTTCTTTCCCATCGCTCAGAGGAACCAGGGTTGATGCTCTCCTATCACATAGGGACCTTGTTCTGTCTGTTTGTCCCTAATTAATAACATCCTGTGCTGATTACTGGTGTCACACAGTAGCTTTCAGTACTCCCCACTCAGGTACTTTATTTTGCTTGTGCTGCTACACCAAACTGGCAAAATGCAGTAGATTTGAGACAGCAAGGAAGCTTTAATTTAGAAAATTATCTCTTACATGGGATTCTGCTAGGAGCTACTTTAAGACTTGCACGGGTGTCTAAGGTGGCATGATGTGGCCCATTTCTGTGCCCTGCCTGGGATATCCCCATGGTTGTGGTAGGGATGAGTCCCTGCTGTGGGCTTTCATGGCTCTGCTGTAGTGAAGGGGAACTAGACGTTTTCTCTTTTGCTGAGCTCCCAGTGCTTCTGTGCTCTCATGCGCAAGAGCTGTTTGCACGTTTTCAGCAAATAATGCTTTAGTACTGTCTTGGTGAAAGGAGGAAGGCAAAGTTTTAAAAAAGAGAGAGAGAGAACATCTTGTGAACCTGCTGTTCTCAGATCTCTCCGATAAGGACAGTTCTAAGTGCGTGAGAAGTTTCCTACTCCAAGATTTATTTACTTCTGAAATAAAAGCCACCTTCATCTCATTATTTTATTTTCAATACAGGTTTTAATTTGGTGAGAAAATATCTTCCCCATAAAGAACCTATTCTGCCTCATTAACTCAAAAAGCATCCCCCCCAAGCCTGAAATGTTAAAAGAAGCATAAATTAAGGCTAAGTTTGTTGTTTGCCGCTTTAATCAACAAACAACCTTAAAAGGGACCCACAAAAGGTTCTGTAAACTAAATTTATTAGTGAGCAGGAAAAGAGACCTTCAGCTGCGGCTTCCTCCCCTTCCCAGCCCCCTGAATTTGGAGGGGGGTGGGTTTTCAGAGTGACTGGTTTTATTTACAGTGTCTTACTCTCTTAGGCAGGTTGCTGTGGTCCCATGGATCTCTGTCAGACTTTTGTGATGCAGCTGAACTGAAGTGACTTGGGACAGAGTCTGTTAATTAGGGCTTCAAAGCCTCCTGCTTTTTTCTTCACTGTACAAATGTCCTTTTTTCCTCTTCTTTTCCCTGAATCTGCTTGTCAGTAGCTCAGAAGGAAAGAGGAGGTTTTTCACAGCAAGAGAAAACTGCCATTCTGTCTGCCTTCCTTTCACCTCTCCAGTATGCTAGAGGAAAAGTAGATGCACATCTATTTTCTGCCCTTTTCCTGTCCTTGATATGTTTAAGAAGCCTTCCTCTATTTCCTCTTTATGCTATCATCGATATCATCATTTACATCTTAGGGATATCTCTACTCACAGAGTAGTGCTCACAGTGACTGCAGTACCAAGAACCAGGGAAAAGCTTAGGGACATAATCTAGAAAGTTTCAGTGCAGAGGACAGGATAGTTGGATAAAAACATTAAGAATTAACTTTCCTGAGCCGGCACATGTGAATATGTAATTTCTTCCCGAATTCCCCTTGACATAACAATGAACTTCCTTACAAACCTCTTGCATTCAAATTCATTTCAATCTTGAACCGATTTTTCACTGGTTTTATTTGGGAGAAGTCTCCTGAGAAAATTTAATAATGGATTTTGTTCATTGCTGCAGGGTTTGGACTTCCTTGCTTCTTAATTTTTTTCACAGCTATCTTAAGTTCAGTCTGAGATATGCAGTGTAAAAGAGAGACAAGAAAAATCACTTTCGTTCACTGGAAAAAATTGCCTTGACCCATTAGAGAGCAGTTTCTGATATTTATCTGAACACCTCCTCACCTTCCAGGAGTTAATTTGAATTGGAGATGAGCCAAAATGGGGAGTTTCTCTAAACTTCCCGGAGCTTTATGGGCTTGGATTCAAATGGTCCTGGCTCTGAAGAACTTGCGGTTCAGGTTTGCAAAATCAAAAGGCACATTTTGACTGGGCACATTTTGCAAAACCTGAACCTCCCCTGGAGTTTTGCTCTCCTCTGATTGATAGCCCCGGCTCCAGCCCCTCCTTGCTCTCACTCTTCATGGTCTGTGGGTAGGTCAGCGTTGCAAACAACTCCTGAAAGGAAATCATCCTTCTTCAATGCAGCCCATGTCTTATTTCAAAAACTAATTTCCTCTGTCCATCCCGCGCCTTCCCTTCCTCCACCAGCAAACGTGACACAGGTCTCGCATTTCACACCAGCTGCCTGAGCAAATGCACAAACCGGTCCAAATTTACTGTAGCCTGGCATCTGCATTGGCCAGCAAGCCAGTGACATAAATTACAGGCACAAGACAGTTTCCTTTTGGGGCGTTTGACATTGTCCTTTCATCCTTCAAATAAGATCTTTTTTCCATTTCTGTGAACCAGCTGTAGCCCAGATCTGTGTCCAGCAGCTCGTGTTGCAAGAAACAAGAGGACGGGGAGGCAGGGGAGCGCGGGATGAGGGGGAGCACAGGGATCCGGGGCTCTGTCCATTCCAATGCCATGCCGCCCTTCCAGTGCCATCGCCGGGGCACGCAGGCGTGCGGCGCTCCCCCACCTCGCAAAAGACATCGCAGCTTTATTTAAACAGGAAGAAGGAAGTTTTCTCGGTTATGCAGTGCCCTTGGAGCATGCTGTTCATTGAGCAAGGCAGTACCTGGCATCCAGGCGCCAGGGAGCCTGGGACCAGGGAGGTGGAGAACAGGAGCGCTGGCTCCCGCTGGATTCAGCACTGTTGAACGTTGCTGCGATGCAGGGCCCAGGTGCATCAGGGT